>NC_030856.1:19968793-19992108 GCF_000208745.1 Theobroma cacao | reverse complement strand
TTTTTTACTTCTAAACCTCAAATCATACTTCAATAAGTCAAATTATACTCCAATAAGTCAAATGGGGTAAAAAAAAAAATCTTTTCTAAAATTCTCATTTTGTCCCTACATGGCAAATGACCATTTTGCCCCTAGTTAGTGAAAATTCCGATTTGACTCAAAATTGATCCTCAAACTCCAAATTATCATTTTAAGTCATCCATGAACTGTGAAACTCTTAATCTCACCTTAAAATTCCTATTTGATCTAGTTCGAGGATTAAATAAACTTTGTTGTACCTCTAGGTACAATACCGACTTTTGTAAATTTTTCGGGACTATCCTAGCATGCAATCATACTATCATCACATGTATGTCATGAATAGTATTTTATAAGGTCGGGCTTTACACATCCAATGCATATCATGCATTTTATCATATTGTGATAACACATAAACCATTGTATATCACATTTTCACAATATAAAATCATTTTACTAAAAGTTTGTTCCCAAGGTACATTTTCTAAGACAAGTTGAATAGAATCTTTCATATTCCCCAAAACAAGTTTGAAATGCAAGTCCACTCACTGGTATTAGGAGTAGAATACTCCTATTTTTAGTCCGTGGGTACAGTCCTTTACCCGTATCCAATGGCTCACCACCTAGCCATAATCCATGACACATATTCCAATTAAATTGTGTCTAACAGTCATAAGCTATTTCAAGCTCGATATATATATGATATGAAATGAAAAATGCACGGGTAGCCATCTAGACCCGGTAGTGGCCTAAGTCGATTTTTCATCCGATAAATTGGCCAATGCGTCCAATTTCACTCCAAATTAATCCATTTCTCCTCTAATACCTTAATTTACCACATACCATTTAAATAAAGCCAAATTCAGCATTAGAACCCTCACAGTTCCTAATAGAAAAATTTGGTCATTTGGTGCACTAGCACCGAAATTTTTTCTACATAATCGTTTCACCTTAATTCATCATTTTCCAAGCCATTTTCCTTTAAATAAAAACAATCCCCCATTGATATTCAGCCCTCATGGTTCGACCAACAAGGAACCCTAGAGAAATTGAATATTTCTTTTGTGTTTTTGTTCATAACCATGCTTAACTATCCTTAAACACTAACATAGTCTGAAATCTAATTATTCCAACAACAATTCCTCTTCCATACCCATTTTTCAGAATTGAATTCATCATGATAACTCAATATTCAATCATGGAAATCAAGAACAAAAGCATGGGTAAGCTAGGTATCAAGGAGAATTAAAGAAATTTTAACTTACCTAGCTTGTTTCCTTGAATTCCAACACTTTCTCTCTGATTTTCCCCACCTAGGGCTTGTTCTTCCTTGGTTTCTCTTCTCTTCTGGTTTGGCTGATCACCATGGGAGAAATGGGCTGATTTGTATGCCTTTTATAAAGAAAATAATGAATGGATGAGATTTTGACACATGTCACCATTCCATTGGTCCATGTGTCATACTTAGCCATTAAGTAATCTCTCTCCACCACACATTTCTCATGTTTATCCATTTACAGGATGAATAAAATCCCTTGGCCTTGACAAGTGCTGGGGCAAAAAATTTATCGATTTGCCCCCGGAGCGAAAAAAATTACGATTTTGCCCCTATACTCCGAAATGTACCGGAATCAAATTATTTCTACTTTTCAACCTCAAATAACACTAACATTGATCAATATTAACCAAATGGGGCAAAAAACTCATTTTATAAAAATTCCCGTTTAGTCCTCTAGTGGTAAAATTACCATTTTGCCCTTGTGCTCCAAAAATACCAGAAATCATAATTTTTTCACTGCTAAACATCATTTTATACTCCAATAATCATAATTATATTTCATATAATTACTCTTAGTCAAATGTGATCAAATCTTGGCTAAAAATCTCCATTTTATCATCAAATGGTAAAGTGACCGTTTTGTCCCTAATCGGTCAATTTTTCTGATGGACTCCAAACTGGACCTTGAACTTCAAATCACTATTCTAAGCCATTCTATGGGTTTCAAAATTTTCAATTTTCTCTTAAAATTTTTATTTGAACTAGTTCAAGGCTCGATTTAACTTAGTTGTACCACTCGGTACAATACCGTCTTTTAATCGAGCTTGACAGGGTCTCACAATTAAGGTCTAAGGCATAAATGAATGATTAAAATATGAGTGAAATGACAAAGGAAATAAAAAATGATGATGATTTCCACGATAGGGGCAAAATAGTCATTTTTCATTTCGAGTCAAAATTTTTAAGTTTTCACAAACCCGAGCATTTTTAGACCATTATGGACTTTGTTTCAATGTTCAATCAGTAAAAAGATTGCATAAAGGATTGGAGGAGAACAAGCTAACTTGTTGAGGGAATTTTCACAATTTAAGTGGAGTTGGATAAACATGAGCTATAAATATCATTTTCTTTTAGCAGCTTCTTCTTCAACTTCTTCCTCCCATCTCACGTTGCTTTCATCCTCCATGGAAGCTTGTTTGAAACCTCCATAACTTCCCACAAGTTCGCTTCAATCTTCATGCTTTTGTGCACCCTTTCACAAAACCTTTGTGTTCTTTCACTCTCTCATTTGAAAACCCTTGAAAATTCTTACTTCCAAACTCTCTCTCCCTAGCTAGGTGTTTTAAAGAGAGAAAGAGGGAGTTTCTATAACAGCTTGAAAATTATTGGAGAGAATTTCAAATTTACAAAGCTACCAAGGTGAGTAGTAAATTAGAGTTGATCTTTTTTTTTGTGTTAAGAATGGCTAGTGATTAGACTTATGGGTATTTTGTAGTTGAGGTTGTTCATTCACTTTAGAGTGATTAGGATAGTGAAAATAGATAGCTACTTAATGACAATTGGATGCTTGTTAGAAGATAGCTTTTAGAATTTATAGTTGTATGAATTGAGTTAATTGTGATGGCAATGTGATGATAGGTTCTAACGAAGCCCCACCACCCTATTTGGACCATTAGAGGAAGTTGGAGTTGAGTAAAGATTTAACAAATACCGGTGAGTGAACTTGCATTTCAAAATTATTTTGGGAATGTATTTGCACAAAACATTTGAATGATTTTATCCAACTTTTCCTTAAAACTCTATCTACGGAACAAGCCTTTGGTGAATGTTTCTATCTTGTGAAAGTGTGTCATATAATGGTTCATGTGTTATCACAATATGTTGATATGTATATTTTGATTGGTAATGCCATGACGAGTTGGCAATCGTTATCAATATTTCAAATTGAAATTATGAAATGTAACTTTAGCCACTTTGATGGAATGATAAACAGGACATATAGATAGGCTTGCTTGGGCTTAGTGGGCTACGTCTATTGGGCCCATGCGCTGGTGATGATCGAAAAATTTAGATCGTGATAGACTTGGTATCAGAGCCTTAGGTTGTCTAGGTCCTAGGACTTCTTTTTTTTGGTCCAACGGAGTGTTGGGTCTTTATGTGGAACCTTCAGTTGTGAAGTGTGAACCATGGCACATTTTGCAATCAAGGGACCGCAGGAATTCCCTATCTTAGAAACCACCTTTTTCCCCTTAAGTATGATTATAAAATGTGTTTAATGACAGGTGTTTGCTATTGTCTAGGTAAGAATGCTGCCTAAGACACGAGCTGCCTCAAGACGGATGGGGGAGCAAGATGCTCCTAATGAGCTAACAGATTGGCCACAGGCATCCACCTTAAGGGGGCGAGGTAGATGTTGAGGGGCCATTAGGCCAGTGAGGGCGGATACGCATGTGAGTAGACAAGAGGATGGACAATCTCCGAGTGATACGGATAGACAACCAACTGGGGGCATCACAATTGAGGACTTGGCGGCAGGCCTGCAGGGAGTTAATCGGGTTGTAGAGATGATGGCAGCCCATATGGACGATATGCAGAGGATAGTGGAGGGAAGACCTACAGTACAAGAATCCCCTAGTTCCTAGTGGTAGGTCGAAAGCTAGCATAATGAGGCCGAGAGGGGTCATTTAGAGATTTCTCTTCCTAATTTTCTCAAGCTTAAGCCTCCGTCATTTTCAAGGTCTGATGCATCAAAGAAACCTCAGATTTTCTTAGAAAAGATGGAGAAAATTTGTAAAGCCTTAGGATGTTCCAGTATCCGATTAGTCGAGCTAGCCGTCCTCCGATTAGAGGACGTGGCTCAAGAATGGTATAGTTCCCTATGTAGAGGTAGACCAACGAATGCAGCACTTTTGACTTGGAGTGAGTTCAGTACAGCCTTTTTAGATCGATTTTTACCACTCAGTATACGTAATGCCAGAGCTAGGGATTTTGAGGCTTTGGTATAGACCTCGAGTATGACGGTGTCTGATTATGATATAAAATTCACACAGTTGTCTCGATATGTGCATTATCTAGTTTCCACTGAGGAGATGAAGATTCAGAGGTTTGTGGATGGGCTAGTGGAGCCATTATTTAGGGCTATGGCATCTCAAGATTTCAATACCTACTCCACAACAGTGGATTGCGCTCAATGGATTGAGATGAGAATTAGTGAGAGTAGGGTTGTGAGGGATAGAGCAAAGAGGGCCAAGACAGACGGCTATCAAGGTCGCAGAGACTTCAGTAGTGGTGTTTCATCTTCTAGCCGTCAGGGCCCACAAAGGGACTCATAATTACCCCAACAGGGGAGTGACTTGACTGGTGCCAACATTTGATCAAGGCAGAAAACTTTTAGTGGGGGAAGGCAGCAAGACTCTAGGTAACGAAGTCAAGTTATTCGTCGTTGCGATACTTGTGGGGGACGGCATAGGGGAAGATGCCTCTGTGCTACTGGAGCTTTTTTCTTATGTGGTCAACCTCGACATATTAAAAGGAATTGCCCAATGGCTCATCAATCGCAAGGTTTTGCTCGCGACTCCACCTAGCCAACTTCATCCGCTCCTTCAGTAGCCACCTCATCTGATTTGGAGGTTAGCGGATCAAGAGGGAGAGGTGTTGTTACTTCCTCTCAGGGCAGGCCTTTTGGGTCTGGACGCTAAAGTTTTGCTGGTAGGGGTCAAGCAAGGGTATTTGCTTTAACACTACAAGAGGCCCAGACATCCAACGTAGTGGTATCAGGTATTCTCTCAATTTGTAATATGAATGCTCGGGTATTGTTTGATCCTGGTGCTACCCGCTCTTTTATTTCTCCATGCTTTGCATCTCGTTTGGGTAAAGATTATGTTAAGAGAGAAGAACAATTAGTGGTGTCTACTCCTTTAAAAGAGGTATTTGTGGCCAAATGGGAATATGAGTCCTGTGTAGCTTGAGTCAAGGACAAGGATACTTTGGAGAGTTTAGTGGTGTTAGACACCTTAGATTTTGACGTGATCTTAGGTATGGATTGGCTACCACCCTGTCATGCCTGTGTAGACTGCTATCATAAATTGGTTAGATTTGATTTTTTTTGTGAACCATCATTTAGTATTCAGGGGGATAGAAGCAATGCTCCAACCAATTTAATATCGATCATGTCAACCAGAAGATTATTACGACAGGGTTGTTTAGGTTATTTGGCTGTGGCAAGGGATACTCAAGCGAAGGTTGGATATATAAGCCAAGTGTCGATGGTGAATGAGTTCATGGATGTATTTCTTGAGGAACTACCAGGTTTGCCTCTTGAGCGGGAGATTGAATTTTGGGTAGATTTGATTCCCGAAACTAGACCTATATTCATACCCCTATATAGGATGGCACCTACGGAGCTTAAGGAGCTTAAGGATCAGTTAAAAGATTTGTTGGATAAAGGCTTCATCCGTCCTAACGTCTCACCATGGGGAGCACCGGTGTTATTTGTAAAGAATAAAGATGGGTCTCTTAGATTGTGCATTGACTACCGATAGCTTAATAAAGTGACGGTGAAGAATAAGTACCCCCTTCCAAGAATAGATGATTTATTTGATCAATTACAAGAAGCACAATGTTTCTCTAAGATAGACCTACGATATGGGTTCCATCAGTTAAGGATCCGGAATGAAGATATACCAAAGACAACATTTCTGTCAAACCATGTTCTATAAAATAATTATGACGTCATTTACATGCTAATAGAATGTTTGCATGTTTAGGAAGTTCGAGGAATCGTTGAAAGATGATATTACCCCTAATGGTACCATTAAGTCGATTAAGCCTCAAACTAGTTCAAATAGGAATTTTGAGGTGAAATTAAGAGTTTCACAGTTCAGGGATGACTCAAAATGGTAATTCGGAGTTCGATGATCAGTTTGGAGTCAAATCGAAATTCTCACTATCTAGGGGCAAAATGGTCATTTGCCACTTGGGGACAAAATGAGAATTTTGAGAAAATATTTTTTTTTGGCCCCATTTAACTTATTATAGTATGATTTGAGTATTGAGTACAATTTGAGGGTTTGGTAGTGAAAAAGTTTAATTCCGGTGATTTTTGGAGTGTAAGGGCAAAAATCGTAATTTTTCCACCCACGAACAAAATTTGAGATTTTGAGAGAATTTAGATCAAATTTGACAAATTGGAGAATGGTATGAGTATAAGGGATGAAAAATATGTCTATGGGCAATTTTTCAGTTTTTGGGGCAAAAATGTAATTTTTGACTTTTATAGGGGCAAAAGTGTAAATTTCAAAAATTACTCCACCAAGAATTTGGATAAGTCTGAAAATTTTATCTAAGCTATGGATATGTGGGACAAGTGTATGGTGAAAATTTGGAAACAAATGGATGGCTAGAATTTAAGGAATTAATAAAACATTAAAAAAATGAATAAAATAATATTATATTATTTTAGCCTTTAAAAAGGTCAAAATTCCAGAATTCTCATCTTCTTCAGCTGTCCAAACCAGGAGAGAAAAAGGGGGAAAAGAAATAAGAACCCTAGCTGAAAAATTTTGGGAAAAATCAAGAGAAATCAAGAAATCAAGCATTAAAAAGGTAAATTTCATTGATTTTCCTTGTGATTTTCACTACCCATGCATTTTTTTCTCATTTCCATGCAAAATTAGAAAGTGGGTATGGACACCCATGCTGGCCAAACCTCCATGGATGAGTTTTGAGCTTGAGTTTTGGTTGATTTTAATTGAATTAAGTGATTTTAGTTAGGTTATATTGAAATATAGCAAAAATAAGCTAGAGAAATAATTTTCTCCCATTGAAACCCATTATGCCGAATTTTCTAGGGGAATATTGGCTGCTGATCTTGATGTTTATTTGAGGAATTATGATGAATAATGATGAATTATGAGCCTAGAAAAATAATGGGAATTTTCGGAGCAAAAATATGAATTTTTACCCACTAGGGGTATTTTCGTAATTTGCTATCGGGACTGATAATTTGCACCACACTGATGAACATTAAGTTAATTTGGGTGCAGTTGAGGTATAGAAATTGAAAAAAATTAATTTGGAGTTTAAATGGATGTGTATATCGATTTATCGAGTAAAAGACCGAAATAGGCTAACACCGCGTTTAGGCAAAATTTAGACATTTTTCACTTCATATCATGCATTAGTAGTATAAATTAGTTTATTTTGGTTTAGTACCAAAGTAGTAAACCTCTTAATTGTGCAATTTGTCAAGGTGGCAAATCCTTTGGCAAGGGCAAAGAAATCACACCCGAGGAGTAATAGTTGGAGTACCCGAATTTAGTTTTCAGAAACTGTGAGTAAACTTATTATCGTCTTAATTATCTAGAGTAGTTTTATACAATTGTGTGATTTTATGGAAAATGAGTTTAAATGGTAAATTGCAATGTTTTAAGAGAAATTATGATTTTATAAATTTTCTGGAAAATCGAATACTGGTTTTGAAAATAGAGTAATTGGAGACTGCCTGCTTGTGTTGTAAATTTATGGTTTTAAATTGAACGGCTTATGACAATAAATGAGCATGAATGGCTAAACTGATTTTGGTGTTAGAATTATTTGTACTATGTATTTAGCCTTAAGAGGCTAGGTTGCAATAAATTGCCATGTCATGCAGAAAAAGATTTTATAAATCAGGTAGTAGATAAAAGATTAGCTACTGCAGTAGTGGGGGGTTCCGTGGGCCAGCCTATTAGAGGGGCACGGTAAACTCCTTTATATTCTCACCTTGGTCGTAGAGGCGCGTAGGGTATCTCCTGAGGTGGGCTTTTTGAGTGCACTTTACGTGGACCATCGCGTGAGAGTGAGACTCAGCCAATGCCAAGGAACGGCTACGTTTCAAAATAAAAATATGATTTATGCGAAATATGAATTTTTAATAGCCTTGGCAGGCTCGGTTGGATACCCTTGGTCCAGGTGTCACCGAGTACAGGATTTGGCATGAGCCAAGTTTTGAGTAATTCACGAGCCATATTGATTATTTGGTTGAAATGAATATTCGTGATGTGAAAAATTTGCTGAAGTTAATTATTTTTTAATTGTCTTCATTTACTCGCCTTTAGATAGTTTAGATGGTGTCTATTTACTCACTGGGATTTTATAATCTCACCACCCTTAATTCCCCACATTTTAGGTTCGGGATAGCCGGTAGATAGCCGATTGCATCAAGGACTTCAGTTAGCCTTGCATTGACAAAATTATAGGTTCACAAACTCGCATCTTATTGGTTAGTTGGGGGCCCACGTGTCATTGTAAAAGTAATTTTATATGTTAGTTATTTGATTTAAAATATGTATGAACATATTTAGCTTTTACACCATGTTTTTGGCGGGTTTTGGTAATTTCAAAGAAAAATAATGAAAATACCCCTGTGAGCTAGAAAATAATATTTTATTGATTTGATTTGGAAATGAATTATGATTTCTTGAAATGCAAGATTTAATAACTGTCGCTCACCGGGGATATGCGAAAGCTGATGCTAAGCCTTGCGGGGTTTCTGTTGGCATTTCAGGTAATGAGTGTCAATTAGGACGTCGCGACGGTTGTCATGGGCCCGAGGGAGGTTTTGGGTCGTGACAATTTCGAAGAAGATATGGGCACTATGAGTTCTTGGTGATGTCATTCGGGCTTACAAATGCCCTTGCGACCTTTATGGATTTGATGAACCGAGTGTTCAAGCCCTATTTGGACAAGTTCATGGTGGTGTTTATTGATGACATCTTGATCTACTCGAAGAGCCGAGAGGAGCATGAGCAGCATCTTAAGATAGTGCTCTAAACTTTGAGAGAACATCGATTGTATGCCAAGTTCTCCAAGTGTGAGTTTTGGCTTGAAAGCGTTGCATTTTTGGGACATGTGGTATCCAAGGATGGGGTACAAGTTGATCCAAAGAAAGTTGAGGCAGTGGAAAAATGGCCCAAGCCAACATCAGTTACGGAGATTAGAAGCTTTTTGGGGTTTGGTTGGCTATTATCGTCGTTTTGTGATGGACTTCTCCAAAATAGTCACCCCTTTGACTAAGCTGACACGTAAAGATACAAAATTTGAGTGATCAAGTGCTTATGAGGATAGCTTTGAGAAGCTTAAGGCATGTCTCACCACAGCTCTAGTATTAAGCCTACCGCAAGGCATAAGGGGTTATACGGTATTCTGTGATGCATCGCGGGATGGTGTAGGGTGTGTTTTAATGTAGCATGGGAAGGTGATTGCGTATGCATCAAGGCAACTTAAAAGGCATGAGCAGAATTACCCCGCACATGATTTAGAGATGGCAGCAATCGTGTTTGCCTTAAAGATTTGGAGACACTACTTGTATGGTGAGACTTGTGAGATATATACGAACCATAAAAACCTGAAGTATATATTTCAGCAGAGGGATCTTAACTTGCGGCAACGTAGGTGGATGGAATTGCTAAAAGATTATGATTGTACTATTTTTTACCATCCTAGTAAGGCAAATGTAGTGGTGGATGCCTTGAGTCGAAAATCGATGGGGGAGTCTGGCACATATCTCTACAAATAAGAGATCCTTACTTAGGGAGATGCATAGCTTGGGAGACATGGGTGTGCATTTGGAACTTTCGGAGGCAAATGCATTCCTAGCACATTGTAGAGTAAGGCCTATCTTAATGGATTGGATTAAAGAAGCACAAGGTGAGGATGAGTTCATAGCTAAGGCCTTAGAGGATCCTTAAGAAAGGAAAGGAAATACGTTTACTAAAGGCATGGATGGAGTATTGAGGTATGGAACCAGACTTTATGTGCCCGATAGTGATGGTTTGAGGAGAGAAATATTGGAGGAGGCGCACATGGCAGCCTATGTGGTACATCTAGGGGCTACAAAGATGTATCAAGATTTGAAAGAGGTATATTGGTGGGAAGGACTTAAGAAAGATGTAGTTGAGTTTGTCTCCAAGTGCCTAGTTTGTCAGCAGGTTAAAGCCAAGCATTAAAGGCCTGTAGGGCTACTATAGCCATTACAAGTGCCCGAATGGAAGTGGAAGCATATTGCAATGGATTTCGTAACGGGTTTGCCTCGAACAAGTGGGGGCTATGATTCGATTTGGGTCATAGTGGACCGGTTAACAAAGTCAGCCCATTTTCTTTTGCTTAAAACTACTTACAGGGTTGCCCAATACGCTCGAGTTTATGTGGATGAGATAGTACGACTGCATGGTATCCCCATTTCTATAATATTTGATAGAGAAGCATAGTTCACCAGTAGGTTCTGGGGAAAGTTGTAGGAAGCATTGGGCACTAAGTTGGATTTCAGCATGCCTTTCCAGCCTCAGACTGATGGGCAATCAGAACGAACAATACAGACATTGGAAGATATGCTGAGGGCATGTGTAATAGACTTTGGGGTTAAATGGGATCGGTATCTACCCTTAGTGGAGTTTGCTTACAACAATAGTTTCCAAGCTAGCATCTAAATGGCACCATTTGAAGCATTATATGGATGGAGGTGCAAGTCACCTATTGGATGGCTAGAGGTGGGAGAAAGAAAACTTTTGGGGCCAAAACTGGTACAGGATGCCATCGAGAAAATAAGCATGATTTGACAGAGTATGCTAATAGAACAAAGTAGACAAAAATCATATGCTGATAACAGACAGAGAGACTTGGAGTTTCAGGTGGGGGATCATTTATTTTTGAAGGTCTCACCAACAAAAGGGGTAATGAGGTTCGACAAGAAAGGAAAATTAAGTCTTGAGTATATAGGGCCCTTCGAGATCTTAGAAAGGGATGGAGCAGTGGCTTATCGCTTGGCGCTACCACCAGACCTCTTGAATATTTACCCCGTATTCCATGTGTCAATGCTTAGGAAATATAACCCAAATCCATCTCATGTAATGTGGTATGAAACAATCCAGTTGCAAGACGATCTAACCTATGAGGAGCAACTAGTGCTTATTCTTGATAAGCAAGTTAAAAAGCTCTGTTCAAAGGATGTAGCCTTAGTGAAAGTGTTATGGCGAAACCACACCAGTGAAGAGGTAACGTGGGAAGCTGAGGAGGACATGCGGATAAAATATCCACACCTCTTTGATGCTTAGAGGTACGCTACCTTATAGTTGAATCTAAATTCGGGGATCGAATTTCTTTAAGTGGGGGAGAATGTGAGACCTTGACCTTTATAGACTTGTAGCTAGAAGTAGATGCGATATCCCTGATTTAGGGTAATTTCGTCAATTCCTTAGTGAGCCCCTAAAAGTAAGTTTTTAACCAATATTAAGGCCTAAGTAGACCTAAGGCATAAATGAATGATGAAAATATGGGTAAAATGATGAAGGAAATAAAAAATGATGATGATTTCCATGGTAGGGGCAAAGTGCTCATTTTTCATCTTGAGTCAAAATTTTTAAGTTTTTGTGAACCAGAGCATTTTTAGACCATTATGGACTTTGTTTTTGTGTTAAACGAGTAAAAAGATTTCATAAAGGATTGGAGGAGAACAAGCTAACTTTTTAAGGGCATTTTCGTAATTTAAGTTGAGTTGGATAAGCATGAGCTATAAATATCATTTTCTTCCAGCAGCTTCTTCTTCATCTTCTTCCTCCCATCTCACATTGCTTTCATCCTCCATGGAAGCTTGTTTGAAACCTTCATAACTTCCCACAAGTTAGCTTCAATCTTCATGCTTTTGCGCACCTTTTCATAAAACCTTTGTGTTCTTTCACTCTCTCATTTTAAAACCCTTGAAAATTCTTACTTCCATACTCTCTCTCCGTAGCTAGGTGTTTTAGAGAGAGAAAGAGGGAGTTTCTATAATAGCTTGAAAATTATTGAAGAGAATTTGAAATTTACAAAGCTGCAAAGGTGAGTAGTAAATTAGAGTTGATTTTTTTTTTTGTTGAGAATGGCTAGTGATTAGACTTGTGAGTATTTTGTAGTTGAGGTTGTTCATTCACTTTAGAGTGATTAGGATAGTGAAAATAGATAGCTACTTAATGAGAATTAGATGCTAGTTAGAAGATAGCTTTTAGAATTTATAGTTGTATGAATTGAGTTAATTGTGATGCCAATGTGATGATAGGCTCTAACGAAGCCCCACCGCCCCATTTGGACCATTAGAGGAAGTTGGAGTTGAGTAAAGGTTTAACGAATACCGGTGAGTGAACTTGCATTTCAAATATGTTTTGGGAATGTATTTGCACAAAACGTTTGAATGATTTTATCCAACTTTTTCTTAAAAATCTACCTAGGGAACAAGCCTTTGGTGAATGTTTCTATCTTGTGAAAGTGTGCCATATAATGGTTCATGTGTTATCACAATACATTGATATGTATATTTTGATTGGTAATGCCACGACGAGTTGGCAATCGTTATCAATATTTCAAATTGGAATTATGAAATGTAACTTTAGCCACTTGGATGGAATGATAAACAGGACATATAGATAGGCTTGCTTGGGCTTAGTGGGCTACGTCCATTAGGCCCATGCGTCGGTCATGGCTCGAAAATTTGGGTCGTGACATGATATTTTTTATTATAATTTCTCATTATTATTATCCTTTTATAAATTAAAATTGTAAACTTATAAGTATTTAAACTCGAGTATATAAGCTTAAGTGTTTAATTTCCCAACAAATTATGTTTATTTGACTTAATTAACTTGTTATATTAAATTTCACACATTTACATCAATATTTTGACAATCCTTCTTCCACTTTTATAATTTTTACATTATTTCTAACAGGTTTACATCAAGATTTTTCAATTACTAACTTTTAGTATAATTATTTTTATCCTTATGATTATTAATTTGTAAATTAAAATTTATAAACTGTTAAATATTTTTACCTTAATCATATAAATTTAAATGCTTAATTTTCTCAAAAATTATATTGATTTTGACTTAATTGACTTGTTACAATAAATCTCACACGTTTACATCAATATTTCAGCAACACTTGTTCCACCTGTATAATTTTTTACATTTGCTCTTACAAGTGTATGTCAATGTTTTTCAGATGCTAGTTTTCACCATAATTATTTTTATCTGTATTATTATCCTTTTTTAAATTAAAATTTATAAATTGTTAAATACTTTTAACTCGATAATATAAATTTACAAGTTTAATTTTCACAAAAATTATGTTTATTTTGACTTAATTGACTTGTTACGTTAAATCTCACATATTTATGTCAATTTTTTGACAATGCTTATTCCACCTTTATTATTTTTTACATTAATTCTTACATGTTTACGTCAAGGTTTTTCAATTGTTATTTTTTTCTATAATTATTTTTGTCTTTGTTATTATTTGCTTATAAATTAAAATTTATAAATTATGTTAGTGCAATAAGCTCAATGTGAGTAATTCCAAGAGAGGGTGAATTGGAATGTTTTTAAAATTTTGATGATTCCTTTTCTTTTTTTGAGAAAATAGAATTCCCTTGATCCAAATCCCAATTTGAAAATGAGCAGGACAATTGCTTTTTGAAAAGTAAGAGAAGTTGGAAGTGCAAATCAATTTAAAGGAGTAAAGAAAAAGAGAAAAAATCAACACAATAGTTTTTATAGAGGTTCAATTTCCTTACCTACATATTCTCCCTTAAATTCACTAAAGCATTTAATATCCATTACTGAATTAGAATTCAACGCAATACCTTTTGTGGATCAAGCACAACCTTTCAATACAATGTATTTTTAAAGTTACTGCACAATCACTCTACCTTTTATGTGGGTTATGGTATAACCACTTAAGTGAATATAATGAGAGGAACATAAATATAGATGGAATGCCTCTTAAAGGCTGAAGAACAAGTTAGATACAATATTTGGTGAGGGAAAGAACAAGCAATGAAGGCTCAATAACTGCTACAATAGAAGACTTATAAGGTAAAAAAAGAGTACAAAGAGTATTGAATGATTTTGCTAAGTTATTATCTTTTTGAGCTATGTTTCAAAGTCTCCCAACCTTTATAAATGTTACAGGAGCTTGAATTTATAGTTAGTGAAGCTTCAAAGGCAGTTGAGGGTGAATTAAATGTGACAATAGCCATTTAGAACACTGTTCCAAGCTCTAACAGTCATCATCTATCGATAGATTTCTCGATCTATCTGTTGGCGCCATTTGTTTTTTATGATAATAAAACATTCCCATTCATTTGTGTCTAATATCTCTACTTGAGTGTGCAGGACAAAAATTGTGTACAAATAATAAATCATTCATTCAAATGCACATATAAAGAGAATAAGAGTAAGGAAGTCACAATTGATCAACAAGACAGAAGCCCTTTAGCAGATTAATGAAGAGTTAGTCAACTAAAATTCAAATTGGAAGAATGGCGGGTTTAAGAGTGTTGAGAAATAGAACCAACTTAGTCAACAAAGGAATGGGTTAGTCGACTAAGTGCTTATTGACAGAAACTGGAAACAAAAAACAAAGACAACTTAGTCGACTAAGATATCGATTAGTCGACTAAGAGCATTCTGTTTGCAAATTTGAATCTTACACTAAAACACAAATTAAAGGCTAGAATTGCTACCCAAACTATTTCCAACAGTCAAAAACTATCTAACTCACTTTAGAGCTAATTATCCAAGTATAAAAGAGGGTTTCAACGGCTAGAAATGCATTGAAGGTTTCCAAAAACACAAAGAGAGCTAAAAAACCAGAAAACACTTACTGCTCATCTACTACACTCAACTCCCATCTTTGTAATAGTGATCTGCACTTCATTTGTACCACTTAGATCAACCTTGTGATCATAGGTACACTTTCATCTCTTTTCTCTTTGTATTCTTAGAGTGAGCAAGTCACTTTAAGGGATTAATTCAAGTTAGGATTGATTGATTGACCAGAGGTTTTAACTTAGGGTTGAAAAGTTAGTTGTTGGGTTTTGGTTGATCTCGTGAAAAACCATTGTTGTAGGTTGTGGTTGAGCCTTTGAAAAACCACTTTGGGTTTTGGTTAAGCCTGTGAAAAACCATTATGAAAGGTTGTGGTTGAGCCTTTGAAAAACCTCTTCGGGTTTTAGTTGATCCTGGTAAAAACTAGTGTGAAAAGTTTTGGCTAAGCCTGGTAAAAGCCATTGTAAATCTTGGTGAAAGCTTGTGAATTTCATCGTTCATAGTGGATTAGTTTGAAAAATCTTTGGTTGGATAATCAAGGTAGTGGATGTAGGTCTTGGACCGAACCACTCTAAATTCCTGCACATTGTCAACTTTGTTTTTATTTTCATTTCTTTTTAAATTAGTTCCTAATCTTGCTAAGAGCTAAAAAGTGCCATTCACCCACCCCCTAGCACATTTATTTGGGACCAACAAGTGGTATCAGAGCCTAACCCCTATTATTAAGGTCTAACACCTTTGGGAAGATCTAAATGGCTCTTCAAAAATCAATAGTTGCTAAGGGACAATCCATAAAATAACCACCTCTATTTGATGGCTCTAACTATCCATATTGGAGTATTAGAATGTCAATTTATGTCAGGGCTTATGACTATGAGATGTAGGATATAATTACTGATGGTCCTTTCATTCCAATGATTAAAAATTTAGTCAATGGTAAAAAAACTCCTAAGGATAGAAATAAATGGACAAAAGCTGAAATGAAGAGAGCACAAATCAACTCTAAGGCCATGCACACTCTCATTTGTGCACTTGATTATAGACAATATGATAAAGTGTCCATGTGCAAAAGTGCCAAGGAAATTTGGCAAAAATTAGAAGAGTTATATGGAGAAACAAATATGCAAAAGGAAGACAAGCCAAAGAAAAATAGAAAATCGAAGAAAGCAATGGTGGTTGCAACATGGTCTGACAATGATACTTCAAGCTCAAATGTTGAAGAAAATTAAGTTGTAGAACAAGCAAATTTATGTCTAATGGCTAGAAAAGATGAATATGAGGTATCTTCATCTCCTTGTGATATTTCACTTAATGAGCTTCAAGAAGAATGTGAATGTCTTTATGATGAGTTTGAAAAACTTGCATCAAAATATAAAGCTTTAAAAAGAAAGACTGCATCTCTTGAGATTGATTTAGAAAAGATAAAACATGATTTCAACTTTATTTTTGAGTAAAGAAATTTGCTTCAAACTGAATTAGAACATTCAAAAAAAGATTTTGAAGTTATGAAATTGGAGCTGGACAATAAAACTGAAGCTTTACAAAAAGCAATTAATGAAAATACTGTACTTAAGAGTTTAAGAAAAAAATCATTAAGAAAGAGCACAAATTTAAGAAGAAATGCTAATGATTTCTCTTCTATATGTTATGTTTGTGATAAACTTGGTCATTTATCTTATAACTGCTATAGAAGAAGAAACACACAGAAAAAAAATGATTTGGGTTCCAAAAGGATCCTATGTTGCAACTAACCTTCAAGGACCCATCAAAGTATGGGTGCCTATTAAGAAAAATTGAGAATTTGTTTTATAGGTTGAGCTACACTCAAAAGATACATGTTCAAGAGCTCAACTAAAGAAGAAGCAGCCTTGGTATATGGACAGTGGCTGCTCAAGGCACATGACAGAAAATGAAATGCTATTTGCACAGCTAGACAAGAAAAAGGGAGGAACTGTATCCTTTGGTGATGATTCAAAAGGTAAAATTCATGGCATAGGAACGGTTGGTAAAAACTCTCAAACTCAAATTAATCATATGTTGTTGGTTAAAGGTTTGAAACATAATTTATTGAGCATTAGTTAGTTATGTGATAAAGGATTTAAGGTATGTTTTGACTCAACCAGATGTGAAGTGATAGACATAAGCACTAATAAAGTCTCATTTATTGGAAGAAGATTAAAGAATATGTATGTTGTATTTCTTGAGGATCTTGAAATGGATTGTGAAATATGTCTTGTAGCAAATACTGAAAATGATAGCTAGTTATGGCATAAGAGATTAGGACATGTGAGCATGCATAACATGTCAAAGTTGATTAGAAAAAATTTACTTGTTGGACTGTCGGATCTTAAGTTTGAAAATGATAAGATATGTGGTGATTGCCAACTAGGAAAACAAACTAGAACATCTTTTAAACTAAGAAATTTGTCTTCACATTTAGACCTCTTGAATTGTTGCACATTGATCTATTTGGTCCAATAAATACAACTAGTCTAGAACGAAAATCTTATGGCTTTGTAATAGTTGATGACTACTCTAGATACACTTGGGTATATTTCCTTGCTCATAAAAATGATGCTCTACCAGCATTCATAAGTCATTGTAGGAAGGTTGAAAATGAAAAAGGACTAGTTATAGTTAGTATTAGGAGTGATCATAGAGGTGGGTTTGAAGGAGATGAATTTGAGAATTTTTGTAATGAAAAGGGGTTGGATCATTATTTTTCTACACCTAGAACACCCCAGCAAAATAGAGTTGTAGAAAGAAAAAATCAAACTTTGAAAAAAATGGTTTGAACTATGCTGTGTGAGAATAATCTACCTAAATATTTTTGGACAGAAGCTGTTAACACAGCAGCTTATATTCTTAATAGAGTGTCTATAAAAGCCATGATATCAAAGACTCCATATGAACTTTACAAAGGTAAGAAACCAAATATCTCTCACCTTAGGAGCTTTGGCTGTAAGTGTTTTGTATTAAACAATGGTAAATAGCCTTTAGGAAAGTTTTGATGCAAAGAGTGATGAAGCTATATTTTTAGGACATGCATTAAACTCAAAAGCCTATAGAGTCTTCCACAAAAGATCTTTAACGATTGAAGAATCCATCCATGTAGTTTTTGATAAATCCAATATCTTGTAAAAGGAAATTTCTGATGATGAATATGATATGGATGATATTGAAAAACAAATGGAAGAAATAAGTTTAGATGATGAGAAAAACAGTGAAGAAAATTCCCAAGAAAGAGAAATGAAACCCTGCAAATAACTGAAATCAGCATAATGACCTTCCAAGGAATTGGAGATATGCAAAAGACCACCCATAAGAACAAATCATAGGTGATATTTCTCAAGGTGTTAAAACTAGGAGAGCAACAAGAGAGACTTGTGAGTTTTCAGCTTTCATTTCACAAATAGAACCTAAAAGTTTTGAAGAAGCTAAAAAAGAGGAAAGCTAGATAATAGCAATGCAAGAGGAACTTGATCAATTCAAAAGAAACTGTGTATGGACATTAGTTTTGTCACGACCCAGAACCTCCCTCAGGCCCATGACAATAGCCACGACGTCCTGATTTACACTCATTACCCAGAATGCCAATCAGAACCCCGCAAGGCTTACGTATCAGTTTCTTGCCTTTCCTATGAGCAATCGTTGTTAAACATTCCATTTTAAACAATTACCAGTCATTTCCAGCTCAAGTAAATCAAAAGACAAAATATTTTTTTAAAGGATTTATAGACAAATATTATTATTCAAAATATTGATTAAAATATAACATTTTTATATAAAACAATATTTATAGAAACACGTGTAATTAAAATAAATTCATGCATACAATAATTTACAAAGTTATAATGTACAATAATTATTACAATGACAAGTGGCCCATAAATATACCAAGTGTTGGTGATAGTAACCTAGTGTCTGTGAGATAGAGGGGTCAACTGAAATCCTCGACAAAATCGGGTATCTATAAGCTACCATAGGCTTGAAATATTTGGAAAGGAGGTGGGTGAGATTTTGTAATCCCAATGAGTAAACAAACATTATTATAAATATCTAAAGGCGAGTAAAATGGAGGCAAGTTTAAATGACAAATCACAAACCATTTCATAAGGTTTTCAATTTATTTCTTAAACCATAAAATATTTGTAATTTACCAAAACAGTTGTTAAGGCTTATGACTTTTATTAGAAACAGGGCTTAAGCCAAAAACTAATCCTCGGAGATACCTTGGCCGAGGCATCAAACCGAGTCCGCCAAGGTTGTTAAGATATTTACATGTTAAACACATGTTAGTTTTGAAAACAAGTCGTTCCTTGGCATTGGTCGAGTTACAAATTCACACGGGGGTTCGACATGAAGTGAGCTCTAACACTACCCCGGGAGTTACCCTCATCGCCTCTACAACAGGAGTAACTATATAACCAGGTTTACAGTGCCCCTCTAATAGGCAGTCCATGGAAACCCGTCACTGCAGTGACTAAACCCACCAATTTTAATAAAATTTCGACAGTATAACGTGGCTTTTATTTATTTACCCAGCTTGCATAGTAAAAGACAGCTTACATAAATTTCCAATGCAATTATAAAATATAGCCACATATACTCATATATCATAAGCCATTCATAGGAAAATTTATTTTTTAAGACAATTGGCAGCCTCCCATTTACTCAATTTCATAATCAAAAGTTTCTTATTTCAGATAATCAACACAATATATTTATTTGTCACACTTATTTCTTAAACATCAAAAGTCCCATTTTAATCTCATTTTCGTTTCATAAAATACATAAACAGCATTTAAAAATAAACTCTAGATAATTTACAATAATAATAGGTTTACTCACCGTTTGTACAAACTAAATGCTTTCTAGGTGCCCCGATCACTGTTTGTCGAGTACGACTTCCTTGCCTTTACCGGAAGGCTCTTCTCCTAGACACATTGCAAAATTTACACAATTCACCACATTGATGCTAAATCACTATATAACTAACTTAAATCCTATACTAATGCATGGTATGAAATGCAATAGCCTAAAACGGCTTAAACGTGGTATTAACCTATTTTTGACACTTTACTCGATAAATTGCTAACGCGCTCCATTTTAGCTCTAAATTTTTCCATTTTCTCTCTAACATTTCTAACCATTAAATATCAGTCAATAACCTTCTAAAATCATCAAAATCAGCTCACTTTCCTCCTTGGAAAATTCGGCATAATGGGTTTTAATGGGAGAAAATTATTTCTCTAGCTTATTTTTGCTATATTACAATATAACCTAAATAAAATCACTTAATTCAATTAAAATCAACCAAAACGGAAGCTCAAAACTCATCCATGGAGGTTTGGCCAGTATGGGTGTCCATACCCACTTTCTAATTTTGCATGAAAATGAGAAAAAATGCATGGGTAGTGAAAATTACAAGGAAAATCAATGAAATTTACCTTTTTAATGCTTGATTTCTTGATTTCTCTAGATTTTCCCCAAATTTTTCAGCTAGGGTTCTTATTTCTTTTCCCCCTTTTCTCTCCTGGTTTGGATGGCTTGAAGAAGATGAGAATTCTGGAATTTTGACCTTTTTAAAGGCTAAAATAATATAATATTATTTTATTCATTTTTTTAATGTTTTATTAATTCCTTAAATTCTAGCCATCCATTTGTGTCTAAACTTTCACGATACACTTGTCCCACATATCCATAACTTAGATAAAATTCTCAGACTTATCCAAAGTCTTGGTGGAGTAATTTTTGAAATTTACACTTTTGCCCCCGTAAAAGTCAAATTACATTTTTTCTCCAAAAACTGAAAAACTGCCCATAGACATATTTTTTTCATCCCTTATATTCATACCATTCTCCAATTTGTCAAATTTGATCTAAATTCTCTCAAAATCTCAAATTTTGTCCGCGGGTGGTAAAATTACGATTTTGCCCCTAAACATCAAATTTTTCAATTTTTCCCCAAATGAACCCTCGAACTCTGAACAATCATTTTTAGTCATTCCTGGACTGTAAAATATTAAATTTCATCCTACGATTCTTATTTGAACTAGTTCGAGGTTAAATCAACTCAAGTGTACCGTTAGGTACAATACTGGGTTTCGTCTATTCTTAGGGACTTTCCTAGCGTACTAACATGCTGCTCAGTGCATGTATGTCATGACATGTGTTTATAGGGTCGGGTTTTACAAGTTTCAAGACCATTAAACCACCCTATTGTTGGCACTAAATGGGTGTTTAGAAATAAGGTAGATGAGTGAGGGAATGTAGTTAGAAATAAAGCTAGGTTGGTAGCTCAAGGATACAATCAAGAGGAAGGAATAGACTATGATGAAACCTTTGCCCCAGTTGCTAGGATAAAAGCTATAAGGTTACTACTTGCATTTGCTTGCTTTATGAACTTCAAACTATTCCAAATGGATGTAAATAGTTCATTCTTACATGGTTTCATCCAATAAGAAGTTTATGTTAAGCAACCCTCCAGTTTTGAGGACTTTGAAAAACCAGATCATGTTTTCAAACTTCATAAAGCCTTATATGGATTGAAACAAGCTCTTAGAGCTTGGTATGAGAGGCTTTCAAAATTTTTGGTTGAAAAAGGTTATGTTAAAGGTAGTATTGATACAATATTGTTTATCAAAAGATACCTAAATGATTTAATTGTTGTTCAAATTTATGTGGATGACATTGTGTTTGGTGCAACTAATGAGGCTTTATGCAAGAATTTTAGTAAAGAGATACAGGGGGAATTTGAAATGAGCATGATGGGTGAGATGAAGTACATTCTTGGCCTTCAAATCAAACAAAGTGAAAAAGGAATCTTCATCAACCAAGAAAGATACACTCAAGACATGATCAAAAAGTTTGATATGCTAAAGCTTAAATCAATTGGCACACCAATGAGTCCTTCGACCAGACTTGATGCTGATGAGAAAGGAAAAATTGTTGATCAAAAGTTGTATAGAGGTATGATTGGATCATTACTCTACTTAACGAAAGCAGACCAAATATTCAGTTTAGTGTGTGTTTGTGTGCTAGATTTCAGCCATAGCCCAAATAATCACACTTAACTGCTATTAATAGAATTTTTAGATACCTCTTAAAAACAAAACCTTAGGAATATGGTACTTTAGAGAATCATTATTTAATCTTGTAGGCTATTCGGATGTAGACTTTGCAGGAAGCAAAATCGATAGAATGAGCACTAGTGGAACATGCCAATTTCTAAGAAGTATGCTAGTATCCTGGTTAAGTAAGAAACAAAATTTTGTAGCACTTTCTACAATTGAAGTAGAGTATATTTCCTTAGGTAGTTGTTGTGCTCAGATTTTGTGGATAAAACAACAACTAAGAGATTTTGGAATAACAGTACATAATATACAAATATATTGTGACAATACAAGTGCAATTAACATTTCAAAAAATTTTGTGCAGCATTCTAAGACTAAGCACATTGAGAATAGGCATCATTTTGTTAAAGACCATGCAGTGAAAGGTGATATTAAAATTGAATTTGTGAATACTTTGCATCAATTAGCTGACATCTTTACCAAAACTCTAAATAAAGATAGATTTTGTGAGATTAGAAGGAACTTGGGGATGATTAATATGTAAGAGTTGTAAAAAAAGTTTTGACTCCTACACATAAAACAGAAGGCATTTAGTCCATTAAAGAGAATCTTAGTCAACTAAGAGTGTTCTGTCATCTTAAATAATAAGACTTAGTCAGTTAAATGAAGAAGAAATAAAATAATGAAAAGAATGTGTTTACCAGGGAATAAAGAAAGAAGAAAAATCGCCCAAGAAAATAACCAAGTTTAGAGGGAACTTTTCAAATTTTGAATAGTAGAAAAACTAACAGCATTTGTCAAGCCCAACTCTATAAAATATTTTTCATGTCATTCATGTGCTTGATAATATGTTTGCACACTTGGAAAGCCCCGAAAAAAATCGTTAAAAATTGGTAGTGAACCTAGTGGTACAACTAAGCTGAATTAAGCCTCGAACTAGTCTAAATAGAGATTTTAAGATGAAATTGAGAATTTTAAAAACCCAAAATGACTTAATATGGTGATTGGGAGTTCAAGGATTGATTTGGAGTCAAATTAGAATTTTCATGACGTAGGGGCAAAATGGTCATTTTGCCACCCAAGGGCAAAATTGGAATTTTACACCACCCAACACTTGTCATGCCTAAGGATTTCATCCATTAACATTTTATATTATGGATAATTGAGATATTTTATGTGGTGGTGAAAGAAAGCTTAGTTGTTAAGTGTTAAACATGGACCAATGGAATGGTGACAAGTGGCAAGCTTTCATTTCTTTATAATTTACATTAAAAATCAGCACATGACTCTCCCATTTCACTCCCATATGTTCGGCCTCACCAAGGA
>NC_030856.1:19966762-19968647 GCF_000208745.1 Theobroma cacao | reverse complement strand
GTTGTTAAGTGTTAAACATGGACCAATGGAATGGTGGCAAGTGGCAAGCTTCCATTTCTTTATAATTTACGTTAAAAATCAACACATGACTCTCCCATTTCACTCCCATATGTTTGGCCTCACCAAGGAAAAGAGGAAAGAAAGAAAGAACAAAACCCTAGCTAGAAAATTCAAGAGAAAATTGTGGAATTTCAACGAATCAAGTGACAAAAGGTAAGATTTTTCAAATTTAGCTTGAGATCTATCTTTCCTAAGCATTCTTTCTCATTTTCCATGATTGAAATTCATGATTTCATGATGGATCCCTTGTTGGCTGAACCTAGGGAGAGAAGATTTGATGATGAATTTAGTTGGAAAACATGTTATTCTAGTGTTTTTAGTTGGTTGGTGATGTGTAGCATGAAAAGCAAATAAGAAAAATTCATGTTCTTCCATCACCCTCATGGGCGGAATCTTGCTTATGGTATGTTGTTGGTGGATTTGATTTTATTTCAAGTGATTTGGTTAGGAACTAATGATTTATGGTGTAAAAAAAATCAAGTATGAAAAATCATAGTGTTTATGCACCCACCCATGGCCGAATTTCATAAGGAACCTAGTGATGATGATTCTTGTGACATCTTGTGTTATTTAGTTAGAATTTAATGAATGGTGGTGATGGAAATCGAAAATGGTAATTTTAAAGTATAGTTCTTTTAGTAAATAAGTTGAATAACAATGAGAAAGTCAAGCTCATTGAGGCGTTTTGGTGTATTTTGGGACATTGGAAGTGTGATGAATATAATTGGAGTCAATTAGGATGTTTTGGTTAAATCAAAGGTGGAGAGTTCGAATTAGGTAGAAAACCGATCCATTTCGATCATAATTGAACCAACGTGTAACACCGTCTTTAAGTGACTATCCAAACAACCTCATGCATTCATATAAAGCTTGAAATAGATTTATAATGACATGACACAATATATTGAATTATTTGTAGTGTATTGTGTATAGGTGGTGAGTCTTCTAACAAGGGTAAAGACATTATGCCAGAGGACCAAGAATAGGAGTATTTCGAACTCCCGATATCGTGAGTAATCTTATTATCGTCTTAATTATCTAAAGTAGTTTTTATTCATTTTTGTGATTTTATAGAAAAATGAGTTTAAATGGTAAATCCTTATGTTTTATAAGTAAAATGTGATTAAATGAGATGAGTTTTATAAATCATTTTAAAATTGAATGATGATTTTAGAAAATGAGTAATTGGAGACTATTTGTTTGTGTTGTAAATTTATGGTTTGAATTGAATGGCTTATGGTGATATTGGCATGAATGGCTGAATTGGAAATTGTGTTGAAATTGTATGAACTATTTGTTTTGCCTTAACAAGCTGGAGTGTAATATAATTGCCATGTCATATTATCAAAACTTTTATTGATTTGGTAGGATATCGATTAGCTTACTGCAGTGGGCTAGTTTCTATAGACCATCCTATTAGAAGGGCACGGTTGTAAAACCCGACCCTATAAACACATGTCATGACATACATGCACTGAGTAACATGTTATTATGCTAGGAAAGCATCTAAGAATAGACGAAACCCTGTATTGTACCTAACCCGTACACTTGAGTTGATTTAACCTTGAACTAGTTCAAATAGGAATCGTAGGATGAAATTGAATATTTTATAGTGAAGGAATTATTCAAAATGATTGTTCGGAGTTCGAGGGCTCATTAGGGGTAAAATTGAAAATTTTGATGTTTAGGGGCAAAATCGTCATTTTGCCACCTAAGATAATAATTTGATCATGGAGTGAAATTTTTGACCAAGATTAACTATTTGGAGTATAATTTAACGATAGGAAGTGAAAAAGTTTAATTTTGGTGATTTTTGGAGTGTAAG
>NC_030856.1:19889322-19964764 GCF_000208745.1 Theobroma cacao | reverse complement strand
AACACTGGGTGTATTTTGGGCCACTTGTCATTGTAACCATTATTGTACATTATAACTTTGTAAATTTTTGTATGTGTGAATTTATTTTACTTACACGTTACAAAAGATTTCTTACACGTGTTTCTATAAATATTGTTTTATATAAAAAAATGCTATATTTTAATCAATATTTTGAATAGTGATATGTATCTAAAAATCCTTTTAAAATATTTTTATCCTTTGATTTACTTGAGCAGAAAACTACTGGAAATTGTTTAAAATGGAATGTTTAAAAACGATTACTCACAAAAAAGGCAAGAAATTGATATGTAAGCCTTGCGGGGTTCTGATTGGCATTTCGGGTAATGAGTGTCAATTGGGACGTCGCGGCGGTTGTCATGGGCCCGGGGGAGGTTTCGGGTCGTGACAACGGTAAACCCCATTATATTTTCCTCGGTACGAGAGGCGCGAAGGGTCGTGACAACGGTAAACTCTGAGGTAAAGCTTTAGAGTTCACTACACGCTAAACCACCACGTGAGAGTGAACTCAGCCAACGCCAAGGAACGACTATGCTTTTAAACGTAAAAATGAGTTTTATGCGTATATGAACTTTTCTTTAATAGCTTTGGCAGACTCGGTTAGATGCTCAGGCCAAGGTTTCCCCGAGAATGAGTTTTGGCATGAGCCAAATTTTTAAGAAATTCATAAGCCATGTTGATTATTTGAGTGAAATGAAATTATTTTATTTAGTTGAAATGAGTTTGAAACGTTATGAATCATAGTACGATGAACTATTTTAAGTTGTCTCCATTTACTCGGCTTTATATATTTTAGATGATGTTTGTTTACTCACTGAGTTTATATAAACTCACCACCCTCCTTTCTACCCATTTCAGGCTCAGGATAGTCTGTAGATAGCTGATTTTGACGAAGGCTATAGTTGGATTTGCATCCTCAAAAATTGTAGGTTCGCAGCCTTCATTACTTTTGGTCATTCAAGGGGGCCCACATGTCATTGTAAATTAAATTACACACTCTAGCTCACTGTGTTACTGTATGTACGAATTTATTTTGCTTTTACACTACAAAAATTATTTACGGATATCTCTATAAGAATTGTTTCATAAGAAAATGGAATATTTTATTTAATATTTTTATTTTATTCTAATAGCTATCATTTTACTTTATATTAATGTTTTAGACATCTAAACTTATTTTTGGTTATGAAATATGTATCTTTCACTCCTATACTACATTTTTAGATGGTTTCGAAATTTTTAGGGAAAAATGACCAAAATATCCCTGTGAGACAAAAATTATTTTTTTATTGTTTTGGTTTGGAAAGAGCTTATAATCTTTTAAAATATGATATTAACAACCGTTGCTCGCAGGGGAGGTGAGAGAACTGATATTAAAGCCTTGCAGGGTTTCGGTTGGCATTCCGAGTAATGAATGTCTATCAGGAACATTACGGCGGTTGTCACAGGCTCGAGGAGAGTATCGGGTCATGACAATTCAGTTGATATCAAAGCTTTTGGATTTAAAGTTGTTTTAAAAATTACAGTGTCAGTGTGGCCCCAAGTTAAGTTAGGTTAAGTTGAGTTGCATGCATGCATCTGCATATAGAACTTAAGGTTGTTTAAACTTGCTTTGCTTCTTTTTATAGATCACCATGCCTCCTCGACGTGAATGCCCACCTCTCACTAGATCGGTTGGGAGGGGAAGAGGTCATTCCCAACATCGTCAACTAGATCCAGTAGAGGGGGAATCAGTTGCATCCACTTTTCAGCCAGCGCCTACTGCTGAACAGGCCGAGACTCCTCCCCATCCTCCACTTCCTCCACCACCTACTAGTATTCCTGCTGTCATGACCCGGAACCTCCCTCAGGCCCATGATAATCGCCACGACGTCCTAATTGACACTCATTATCCGGAATGCCAACCGGAACCCTGTAAGGCTTACATATCAGTTTCTTTCCTTTCCTGTGAGCAATCGTTGTTAAATATCGAGTTTTTAGAGAATATACACTATTTTAGATCAAAAACAATCAAAATAAAATTTTCGCCACATAGGGGTATTTTGGTCCTTTTTTCTCAAAAATTTTGAAACTGGCTAAAACGTAATATACAAGTACAAAACACATAATTCATATTCAAAATGAGTTTAAAAGTCTAAAATCTTCATTTAAAACGAAATTACGGTTATTTGAATATAATAAGAAAATAAAAGAAATATTAAGGGTAATATTCTATTTTCTTATAAAACAATATTTATAGAGTTATACGTGAATAATTTTTATAGCGTAAAAGCTAAATAAATTTATACATACTGAAATACAGTAAGCCAAAATATTTAATTTAATTTACAATAACAAGAGGGCCCCCGAATAAACAAAAGTAAAGAGGACTGTGAACTTACGGTTTGGAAAATGTAGATCCAATGGTAGTCCTCGATGAGATCAGCTATCTACTGTCTATACTGAACCTGAAATGGGTGGAAAGGAGTTGGGTGAGATTTTGCAATCCTAATAAGTAAACAGACATTATCATAAATATCTAAAGGCGAGTAAAATGGAGGCAAGTTTAAACAACAAATTTCAACCCATTTCATAATGTTTCCAATTTATTTCTTAAACCATAAAATATTTGTAATTTACCAAAACAGTTGTTAAGGCTTATGTCTTTTATTAAAACAAGGCTCAAGCCAAAACTAATCCTCGGGGATACCTTGGCCGAGGCATCTAACCGAGTCCGCCAAGGGTGTTAAAATATTCACACGTGAAACACATTTTTATTTTTAAAACCAGCCGTTCCTTGGCGTTGGCCGAGTTACACATTCACGTGGGGGTTCGACGTGAAGTGAGCTCTAATACTACCCCGGGAGTTACCCTCCTCGCCTCTACAACCGGAGTAACTATATAACTGGGTTTACCGTGCCCCTCTAATAGGCAGTCCACGGAAACCCGTCACTGCAGTGACTAACCCACCAATTTTAATAAAATTTCGACAGTATAACGTGGCTTTTATTTATTTATCCAGCCTGCATAGTAAAAACAACTTACATAAATTTCCCAATGCACTCACAAAATATAGCCACATATACTCATTTCTCATAAGCCATTCCTAGGAAAATATATATTTTTCAAGTCAATTTGCAGCCTCCAATTACTCAATTTCATAATCAATACAATATATTTTTATTTGTCACATTTATTCCTAAAACATCAAAAATCCCGTTTTAATCTCGTTTTCATTTCATAAAATACATAAAGGGCATTTAAAAATAAACTCTAGATAATTTACAATAATAATAAGTTTACTCACCGTTTGTACAAACTAAAAGCTTTCTAAGCGCCCCGATCACTACTCGTCGGGTACGACTTCTTTGCCTTTTCCGGAAGGCTCTCCTCCTAGACACATTACAAAAATTTACACAATTCATCACATTGATGCTAAATCACTATATAATTAACTTAAATCCTATACTAATGCATGGTATGAAATGCAATAGCCTAAAACGGCTTAAACGCGGTATTAACCTATTTTTGGCACTTTGCCCGATAAATTGCTAACGCGCTCCATTTTAGCTCTAAATCATCCCATTCTCTCTCCAACATTTCTAACCATTAAATATCAGCCAATAACCTTCTAAAAACAACAAAATCAGCTCACTCCCTTCCTTGGAAAATTCGGCCAAAAATGGGACATTAACTCGGTTAATTTTCTACTTTGTTTTTCTATCACGTTTAATCGTTTTTCATCATTTTCTCTTCATTTTCCTTAGAATAAAATCAATTCATCATCATTGTACAGCATTGAGCATCCAGCCAAGAGTGGGTATTGTGAAAATTTAATGATTTCTTGCCCAATTTAATTTCTAAACACATTTAACTAACTAAAACTATCAATTTAACTAAAAATCAAAACCTAAAAATTTCAATTTCTCTCCCCTAGAATTTCGTCCAGCCCTTGATATCACTTTTTGATCTCTCTCCTCAAGCATGCTAAATGGAAATAAAGGCATAGGAAAGGTAGAAATCAAGCTAAAATCGAAAAATCTTACCGTTAGACGCGTAAACGGTCGAAAACCGCGAATTCCCCTTTGAATTTTCTTGTTTCTCTTTGGTTTTTCTTTTTTTCTTCCTTTCCTCTCTATTTCCTCTCTTGTTCTTCCTTATGGCCGGCCAGCACTTAAAATGGGGTTTAAATGGGCTGACTTTTTATTAAAATAATATTATTTCATTAAAAAATACCACGTGTCACTTTCCCATTGGCTCATTTTTAAAATTTCATCCATTTGTTTCCAAATTTTCACCATACACTTGTCCCACATATCCATATCTAAGATAAAATTCTCAGACTTATCCAAAGTCTCGGTGGAGTAATTTTTGAAATTTACACTTTTGCCCCCGTAAAAGTGAAAAATTACATTTTTGCCCCAAAAACTGAAAAATTGCCCATAGACATATTTTTCATCCCTTATACTCATACCGTTCTCCAATTTGTCAAATTAGATCTAAATTCTCTCAAAATCTCAAATTTTGTCCGCGGGTAGTAAAATTACGATTTTGTCCCTACACTCAAAAAATCACCAGAATTAAACTTTTTAACTTCCTGTCATTAAGTTATACTCCAAATAGTTAATCTTGGTCAAAAATTTCACTCGATGATCAAATTATTATCTTAGGTGGCACAATGACGATTTTACCCTTAAACATCCAAATTTCTAATTTTACCCCAAATGAACCCTCGAACTCCAAACAATCATATTTAGTCATTCCTTGACTATAAAATATTAAATTTCATCCTACAATTCCTATTTGAACTAGTTCGAGGTTAAATCAACTCAAGTATACCATTAGGTACAATACCGAGTTTCGTCTATTCTTAGGTGCTTTTCTTAGCATAATAACATGCTACTCAGTGCATGTATGTCATGACATGTATTTATAGGGTCGAGTTTTACACTTGCCATGTCTCCCGAGGTAGCTCAGGCATTGGCAGCCTTTTTTGCTACTATTGCTGGCCCAGCTCAAACTGGTCAAGCTTCTCCTACAGTTCCTCTAGCTGCTCCTTCAGTGCCACCACCCCCACCTCTTGTTCTACCACCAGTGCCAGATGTCTCTATTTCTAAGAAGCTTAAGGAGGCTAGGCAACTTGGTTGCGTTTCTTTTATGGGTGATTTGGATGAAACCACAGCAAAAAATTGGATTATTCAAGTTTTGGAGACACTTTCGGATATGAGGTTGGATGATGATATGAAGTTGATGATGGCCACAAGATTACTTGAGAAGAGGGCCCACACGTGGTGGAATTCAGTAAAATCCCATTCTACTACTCCTCCAACCTGGTTGATTTTTTAAGAGAATTTGATAGTCAGTATTACACTTATTTCCATCAGAAGGAAAAGAAGAGAGAATTTTTGAGTTTGAAACAGGAGAACTTAACTGTAGAGAAGTATGAGGCTTGTTGTAACGAGCTAATGTTACATGTGTCGGATCTAGTGAATACTAAGCAAGATCAAGCCAATTATTTCGAGGAAGGGCTCCGTAATGAGATTAAAGAGCAGATGATAGTGACAGGTAGGAAACCGCATAAAGAGGTGGTACAGATGGCTTTAAGGGCTGAGAAGCTCGCGAATGAAAATAGGAGAATACGGGCTAAGTTTGTAAAAAGGAGGAATCCTAGTATATCTTTTAGTCAGCCAACAAAAAGGGGCAAAGACTCATCTGCTTTAGGGAGTACTACCTTTGCTTCCATAGCATCTTCCTGACCCCCATTTCCATAGCCGTAGCAGAGGCCTCCGAGATCTAGTAGGTCTGCGATAACTTTTCCTGGGAAGAGTTTTGGAGATTCTGATAGATGCAAAAATTATGGGAGAAATCATGTTGGGCTGTGTGGGGGCTTGTACGATGTTTTCATTATGGTCAGTTGGGTCATATGAGGAGTGATTGCCCATAGTTAGGACGAGCCACTGTAGCAGTATCATCTCCCCAAGCTCTCACAGATATGCAGATGAGAGATTCTTCTAGGTTACCACCGAGATAGAGAGTAGCCATACGTCTGGTGTGGAGAGTAATGCCTCGGCATATCCACCCTCTAGACCATAGACTCGTTCTTCGACAAGAGTTTTTGCTGTGACGTAGGATGAGGCACGGGTCCGACTTGGAGCAGTGATAGGTATTATGTTTTTATTTGAGAAAGATGCTCATGTCTTAATAGATTCTGGCTCGGATAGGTCTTATGTGAGCACGACATTTGCATCATTTTCTAATAGAAACCTATCACCATTAGAGGAAAAAATTATAGTTCACACCCCTTTAGGAGAGAAATTAGTTAGAAACACTTGTTATAGAGACTGTGGGGTAATGGTTGGTGAGGAAGAATTTAGGGGTGATTTAATTCCTGTAGAAATTCAAGATTTCGATTTAATATTGGGTATGGACTGGTTAACTACACATTGGGCGAATGTGGATTGTTTCAGGAAGGAAGTTGTACTTCAGAATTCGGAGGGAGCAAAGATTGTATTTGCAGGGGAACGTCGAGTATTACTGTCCTATGTAATCTCGGCCATCAAAGCTCTGAAACTGGTACAGAAAGGGTATCTAGCATATTTAGCACACGTGATCGATACTTCAAGGGGAAACCTAAGTTAGAGGATGTCCCAATAGTAAGTGAGTTTTTTGATGTATTTTCTAATGAGCTACCGGGATTACCTCCTGATCGAGAGCTCGAGTTCCCTATTGATCTACTCCTAAGTACTGCACCTATTTCAATTCTTTCGTATCGAATGGCTCCAGTGGAGTTGAAGGAACTAAAAGTCCAATTGCAAGATTTGGTAGATAAGGGTTTTATTCGCCCTAGCACTTCTCCTTGGGGAGCACCAATCCTATTTGTAAAGAATAAGGATGGCATTCTTCGATTGTGTATCGATTATCATCAGCTGAACCGAGCAACCATCAAGAATAAATATCCTCTACCACGGATCGATGATCTTTTTGATCAGTTATGAGGTGCTATGGTGTTTTCTAAGATTGATTTGAGGTATGGGTATTATCAGTTGAAGATTAAGGAGCAAGATGTATCCAAGACTGCTTTAAGGACGCATTATGGGCATTATGAGTTTCTGGTTATGCCGTTTGGTTTGACTAATGCTCGGCAGCTTTTATGGATCTTATGAACAGGGTGTTCCATCCATACTTAGATAAGTTCGTGATAGTATTCATAGATGACATTCTAGTTTAGTCGAAGAATGATGACGAACATGCTGCCCATTTGCGCATTGTGCTGTAAACTTTGCACGAGAGACAACTCTATGACAAGTTCTCTAAATGTGAGTTCTAGTTGAAGGAAGTGGTTTTCTTGAGACATGTTGTGTCTGGAGATGGAATTTATGTCGATCCCAAAAAGATTGAAGCAATCTTACAATGGGAGCAACCGAAAATGGTAACAGAGATTCATAGTTTTCTAGGATTAGTCGATTATTATCGGAGGTTTGTTCAAGGATTCTCATTGATAGCTGCTCCTCTGACTCGTTTGACTCGTAAAAGAGTTAAGTTTGAGTGGGATGATGTCTGTGAGAGTCGATTTCAGGAGCTGAAGAACCGAGTGACCTCCGCTCCTATTTTGACACTTCTTGTTAGTGGGAAAGAATTTGTGGTATACAATGATGCCTCTAAATTGGGATTAGGGTGTGTGTTGATGCAAGATGAGAAAGTAATAGCTTATGCTTCCCGGTAGTTGAAGAAGCATGAGACGACTTATCCCACCCATGATTTAGAGTTAGCAGTAGTAGTTTTTGCGTTGAAAATTTGAAGGCATTACTTATATGGTGAGTGTTGTCGGATTTTTACCGACCATAAAAGTTTGAAATACTTGCTCACCCAGAAAGAGCTTAACTTGAGACAGAGATGATGGTTAGAGTTGATTAAGGATTATGACTTAGTGATTAATTATCACCCTGGGAAGGCAAATGTTGTAGCAGATGCTTCAAGTCATAAATCCTCATCTTCATTAGCAACACTTCAGAGTTCTTATTTTTGATATTACTTGAGATGAAATCTCTAGGGATCTAGTTGAATAATGGCCAAAATGGAACCCTACTTGCTAGTTTTGTTGTGAGACCTTCATTGTTGAATCAAATCAGAGAATTGCAGAAATCCGATGATGAGTTGAAACAGGAAGTTCAAAAGCTGCAAGATGGAGAAACTAGTGAGTTTAGACTCAGTGATGATGGTACTTTGATGCTTAGAGACCGAGTTTGTATCCCTAAGGATAACTAGTTGAGACAAGCGATTTTAGAAAAAGCTCATTCTTCTGCCTATGCTTTACATCTCGAAAGCACCAAAATGTACAAGATTATTAAGGAAAGTTATTGCTGGCCGGGTATGAAATGAGACGTAGCAGAGTTTGTAGCGAAATGTCTCACGTGCCAACAGATCAAAGCGGAACATCAGAAACCATCAGGTATTCTTCAGCCTTGACCTATTCCGGAATAGAAGTGGGAACACCCAACTATGGACTTTGTATTGGGTTTGCCGCAGACGCAAAGTGGGAAGGATGCTATTTGGGTGATTGTGGATAGATTGACTAAGTTCGCCCATTTCTTAGCTATCCATAGCACGTATTCCATCGAGAAGCTGGCTAAGCTTTATATAGATGAGGTTGTGAGATTACATGGAGTTCCAGTTTCTATTATGTCAAATCTAGACCACCAGTTTACTTCTCGATTCTGGCCAAAATTCTAGGAAGCTCTCAGAACTAATTTGTGATTTAGCATTGCCTTTCATCCGCAAATAGATGGTCAATCTGAGAGAACTATTCAGACCTTGAAGGATATGTTACAGACTTGTGTCATTGACTTTATTGGGAGTTGGGACAGACACTTGTCATTGGTGGAGTTCGCGTATAATAATAGTTTTCAATCTAGTATTGGGGTAGCACCATACGAGGCTCTGTATGGAAGAAAATGCCAAACTCCGCTCTGTTGGGATGAAGTGGGTGAAAGGAAATTGATTAATGTAGAATCGATTGACTTAACTAATGACAAGATCAAGATTATCCGAGAGAGATTAAAGACAGCTCAAGATAGGCAGAAGAGTTATTTTGATAGAAAAGGAAAGATTTGGAATTTGAAGTCGATGATAGAGTTTTTCTTAAGGTTTCTCCTTGGAAAGGTAATAATTTGAAAATTTTAAGTATTAAATCTTATTTGATTACACTATTATGATAATTTATGGTATTTATTGGATAATGAAAGGTGTGATTCGATTTGCGAAGCGGGAAAAGCTCAATCCGAGATATATTGGACTCTTTCGTATCATTGAAAAGATTGGGCCAATGGCTTATAGACTCAAATTACCCTCGGAGTTAGATAGGATTCACAATGTTTTCCACGTCTCGATGTTGAAAAAGTATGTACCTGATCCCTCTCATATCCTCGAGGCACCTCCGATTGAGTTGCATGAAGATTTGAACTTCGAGGTGCAACTTGTAGTCATTATAGATCGAAGGTTATCAAGACAGAGGGTTATCAAGGTCATAGAGATTTTAGCAATGGGATGTCATCTTTTAGCCGTCAGGGTCCACAAAGGGACCCATGATTACCCCAACAGGGGAGTGACTCGCTTAGTGCTAGTATTGGGGCCGGACAGAGAACTTTCAGTGCTAGAAGGCTGCAAGATTCAAGGTAGACTAGTCAAGTTATCAACCTTTGTATTACTTGTCGGGTACGGCATAAGGGGCGATGTTTTCTTACTACAAGAGTTTGTTTTGGGGGTGGTTAACCTGGACGTATTAGGAGGAATTGTCCGATGACTCATCAATCACAAGATTCTGCTTGCGGCGCCACCCAACCAACTTCGTCTGCTCCTTCAGTTGCCACCGAATCTAATCGGGAGGCTAGTAGATCAAGAGGTAGAGGTGCTGGTACTTCCTCTCAGGGTAGTCCTTCTAGGTCTAGACGTCAAAGTTTCGCTGGTGGGGGTCAAGGAAGGGTGTTTGCTTTAACACCACAGGAGGCCCAAACATCCAATGCAGTGGTCTCAAGTACTCTTTCCGTTTGTAGTATGAATGCTCGAGTCTTATTTGATCCTGGTGCCACCCACTCTTTTATCTCTCTGTCTTTTGCATCTCGTTTGGATAAAGATCATGTTATGAGGGAACAACAATTAGTAATATCTACTCTTTTAAAAGAGGTATTTGTGGCTAAATGGGAATATGAGTCTTGTGTAGTTCGAGTTAAGGACAAAGAAACCTTGGTGAATCTAATGGTGTTATACACCTTAGACTTTGACATGATCTTGGGGATGGATTGGCTATCACCCTGCCATGCTAGTGTGGATTACTATCATAAATTTGTTAGATTTGATTTCCCCAGTGAACCATCATTTAGTATTCAGAGGGATAGAAGCAATGCTTCAACCAATTTGATATCGGTCATGTCTGCCAGAAGGTTATTAAGAAAGGGTTGTTCAGGTTACTTGGCTATGGTAAGGGATACCCAGGCGAAGGTTAGAGATGTAAGTCAAGTGTCAGTGGTGAAGGAGTTCGTGGATGTATTTCTCGAGGAGCTATCGAGTTTGCCTCCTGAGCGAGAGATTGAATTTTGTATAGATTTGATTCCTGACACTAGACCTATATCCATACCCCTATATAGAATGGCACTTGCGGAGCTTAAAGAGCTTAAGGATTAGTTAGAAGATTTGTTGGATAAAGGCTTCATCCATCCTAGCGTATCCCCATGAGGAGCACTTGTACTGTTCGTGAAGAAGAAAGATGGGTCACTTAGGTTATGCATTGACTACCGACAACTTAATAAAGTGACAGTGAAGAATAAGTATCCTCTTCCAAGAATAGATGATTTATTTGATCAAGTACAAGGAGCACAATGTTTCTCTAAGATAGACCTGTGATCTGGTAACCATCAGTTGAGGATCCGGAATGAAGATATACCCAAGACCGCATTTTGAACAAGATATGGGCATTATGAGTTCTTGGTGATGTCATTTGGGCATACGAATGCCCCTACGGCCTTTATGGATTTGATGAACTGAGTGTTCAAGCCCTATTTGGACAAGTTCGTAGTGGTATTTATTGATGATATCTTGATCTACTCGAAGAGTAGGGAGGAGCATGAGTAGCATCTTAAGATAGTTCTCCAAACTTTGAGAGAACATCGATCGTATGCCAAGTTCTCCAAGTGTGAGTTTTTGCTTGAAAGCGTTGCATTTTTAGGACATGTGGTATCCAATGATGGGGTACAAGCCGATCCAAAGAAAGTTGAGGCAATGGATAAGTGGCCAAGGCCGACCTCAGTTATGGAGATTAAAAGCTTTTAGGGTTTGGCTATCTATTATCGTCGTTTTGTGAAGGACTTCTCCAAAATAGTCACCTCTCTAACTAAGCTAACACGTAAGGATATAAAGTTTGAGTGGTCAGATGCTTGTGAGAATAGCTTTGAGAAGCTTAAGGCATGTCTCACCACAGCTTCAGTATTAAGCCTACCACAAGGCATCGGGGGTTATGTGGCATTCTGTGATGCATCGTGGATTGGTTTAGGGTGTGTATTAATGTAGCATGGGAAGGTGAGTGCGTATGCATCAAGGCAACTTAAAAGGCATGAGCAAAATTAGCCCGCACATGATTTGGAGATGGCAGCAATCGTGTTTGCCTTAAAGATTTGGAGACATTATTTGTATGGTGAGACTTGCGAGATATATACAGACCACAAAAGCTTGAGATATATATTTCAGCAGAACGATCTTAACTTGTGGCAACATAGATGGATGGAGTTGCTAAAGGATTATGATTGTACCATTCTCTACCATCCCGGTAAGACAAATGTAGTGGCAGATGCCTTCAGTCAAAAATCGATGGGAAGCCTGGCACATATCTTCGTAGATAGGAGATTCTTGATTAGGGAGATGCATAGTTTGGGAGACATCGGTGTGCATTTGAAAGTTTTAGAGGCAAATGCATTGCTAGCACATTTTAGAATGAGGCCTATTTTAATGGACCGGATTAAAGAAGCACAAAGCAAAGATGAGTTCATAGCTAAGGCCTTAGAGGATCCTCAAGGTAGGAAAGGAAATATGTTTACTAAAGGCATAGATGGAGTGTTGAGGTATGGAACCAGACTTTATGTGCCCGATAGTGATGGATTAAGAAAAGAAATATTGGAAGAAGCGCACATGGTAGCCTATGTAGTACATCCAGGGGCTACAAAGATGTATCAAGATTTGAAGGAGGTGTATTGGTGGGAAAGACTCAAGAAAGATGTAGCTGAATTTGTCTCCAAGTGCTTGGTTTGTCAGCAGGTTAAAGCCTAGCATCAAAAGCCTGCAGGGCTACTACAGCCAATACTAGTGCTAGAGTGGAAGTGGGAGCATATTGCCATGGACTTTGTAATGGGTTTACCTCGAACTAGTGGGGGTCATGACTTGATTTGGATCATAGTAGATCGGTTAATGAAGTCAGCCCATTTTCTTTCAGTTAAGACTACTTACAAGGCTGCCCAGTATGCTCGAGTTTATGTGGATGAGATAGTATGACTACATGGTATTCCCATTTCTATAGTATCTGATAAAGGAGCATAGTTCACTAGTGAGTTCTAGGGAAAGTTACAGGAAACAATGGGCACTAAGTTGGATTTTAGTAAGGCTTTCCACCCACAGACTGATGGACAGTTTGAACGGATGATACAGACATTGGAAGATATGTTGAGGGCCTATGTGATAGACCTTAGGGTCAGGTGGGATCGATATCTACCCTTAGTAGAGTTTGCCTATAACAACAGTTTCCAAGCTAGCATCCAAATGGCACCATTGAAGCATTATATGGACGGAGGTGCAGGTCACCTATTGGATGGCTAGAGGTGGGAGAAAGGAAACTCTTGGGGCCTGAGTTGGTATAGGACACCACCAAGAAAATACACATGATTCGACAAAGGATGTTGTCAGCACAAAGTAGACAGAAATCATATGCTGATAACAGACAGAGAGACTTGGAGTTTCAAATGGGAGATCATGTATTTTTAAAGGTCTCACCAACAAAGAGGGTAATGAGGTTCAGCAAGAAAGGGAAATTGAGTCCTCGGTATATAGGACCCTTTGAGATTTTAGAAAGGGTTGGAGCAGTAGCATATCATTTGGCATTACCGCCAGACTTTTTGAATATTCACCCAGTGTTCCATGTGTCAATGCTTAGAAAGTATCGCCCAGATCCATCTCACATAATACAGTATGAAACCATTCAGTTAAGAGATGATTTAACATATGAGGAGCAAGAGGTAGCTATCCTTGATAGATAAGTCAAAAAGCTTCGTTCAAAGGAAATAGCCTTAGTGAAGGTGTTATGACGAAAACACACCAATGAAGAGGTAACATGGGAAACTCAGGAGGAGATGCGGACAAAGTATCCACACCTTTTTAATATGTAGAGGTATGCTACCTTATAGTTCGATTTAAATTCGGGGACCGAATTTCTTTTAGTGAGGGAGAATGTGAAACCTCAACCTTCATAGATGCGTAAGTCGAGGTGTAACTTATGTTTAAAGGTTTAATTTGAGCTAATGATGCTAGTTTTACATTACTTATAAATATTTTATGTTGTTATAGGAGTAGGATCAAAAATAATTTTAATTGGTGAAGAAAGGTGCTTAATGAACAGTAGCCCTATTTGCATATGTTTCGGTTTTTCAAGTATATCTCCCACTACAGAAGTTCAAATAACATGATTTTTAGACCATTAGAAAGCTAAGAGGTAGGAATACAACTTTGATGCTTATCACTTTTCCTAGTTCTGGTGGGAAAGTAGTCAAAATCTTTGTTGAAGTGAAAGGACTGCACTAAAAGAACAAAAATTGGCAGAGTGTTTGAGCACCGCGGCGCTAGAAATTGAGAGCCACGGCCCTCACCGTAAATTCCACAAATAAGAAGATTTTGGGGTTTTTGAAGCTAGGACTTTTGGGGGCTACTTAAAGGACCTCTTTCAGAGGATTTTGGACCTTTCCCTAATGTCAAAAAAGTAAAAGATTGCACAAGAGCAGGAGTGTGAGACCTCAACCCCTATAGGCTCATAACTACACATAGATGCAATAACACCGACCAGGGGTAGTTTCGTCATTTCCTTTAAAAAACTCCCAGAAGAAGGTTTTATGATATTTTAAGGTCTAAATAGGCATAAGATCGAATAAATAATGTGTAATGATGAAAACATGAAGAAAACTAGAAGTTTCGATAATTTTCACAACAAGGGCAAAAATGGTCGTCTTGCACCCCGAGTCAAAATTTTATGTTTTCATAAACCCGAGTAGTTTAGATCATTGTGGACCTTGTCCTAGTGTCAAAAGAATAAAAAAAAAGTTTCACAAAGGATTGGAGAAGAACAAGTTAACTTGCTAAAGGGCATTTTCGTAATTTCAAGGGGAGTTGGATAAGTATGAGCTATAAATATCTTTCTTCCAGCAGCTTCCTCATTCTCCAACAGCTTTTCTTCTTCTTCTTCCTTCTTCCCTCTCATGTTTCTTCATCCTCCATGGGAGTCCTTTTCAAGCTTCCATAACTTTTTCTCTCTAGCTCTAATTTTCATGCGTCAGTGCACCTTTTCATGAAATCCTTGTGCTCTTTCACTCTCTCACTTTAAAGCCCTTGAAAAGTCCCACTTTCATACTTTCTCTCACTAGTTAGGTGTTTAAAGAGAGAAAGAGAGAGAAAGCTCCCATAATAGTTTGGAAAACTTATTGGAAAGAATTTCAAAGTTTCAAGCTACCAAGGTGAGTAGGGGGTGTCAATTTTAAAAATTTTCATAAATATATACCTATAAGTATGATTTATTTTAATTACAAAAATTATGGATAGCATGTGCTGGTAGATATTTTAGGAAATTGTGAATATATGTAGTTGAGGTTATCCACTCATTTTAGAGTGATTAGGGTAGTGAAAATGGATAGCCATTTAAATGGCAATTGGAAAGTAGCTAAGAGAAAGCTTTAGACTTTATAAGTATGTGAATTGACAAATTGGTGACGCTAATGTGATGATAGGTTCCAACAAAGCCCCATCATCCCATTTGGACAATTAGGGAAGTTAGGATCGGTTAAAAGCTCAAATAATACCAGTGAGTGAACTTGCATTTCAAAACTATTTAGGGAATGTGAATGTGTTTGCACAAAGCATTCGAATGATTTTATACAACTTTTCTAAAAAACGAGTGCCTTGGGAACAAGCCCTTGATAAATTGTCTCTATGTTGCGACATGTGGCTATTATGGATTCATGCACTACTACATTTTGTTGATATATATATATATATACACAAATATGTGTTATGTGATGATATTGACCCGGCTATGTGCGAGTAGGGAGTGCACATAAGCTGATGCTGACCTAGCTATGCGCGAGTAAGGAGTGCACATGAGCTGATGATGAGGGGGTGGTGTGCATGGTGATGGATGTGTATATATATACACATATAGATATGCGTGTTATAGAAAGTTCATGAGTATAGTATACGGGTTTGCACATGTGTATCTTGCATGTTGAACTTTCGGAATGATTATGTGCTTTATGTTGGTTTTTGTGCTTTTGGTAAGAGGGCTTTTCTTGTAAGAAAGGAAACTTTTTTTCTTGCTGCCCTGTTTTCCACTTCTTTGGTACCATAGATTAGCATGGACCTTTTTATCAAGTGATTTATTCATTTGGGGTTTACATGAGGGGTTTTGATAAGAGCTAAACTAAATTGCATTGTTTTAAAGATAAATGCATCATAATTTCTTTAAATTTCCCTTGTTGTTGCTTGTTCCTTTCCTTGTTCACTCACTGGGTTTAGACTCACCGTTTTCAACTTCATGTTTTAAGATCAAGAGGTAGCCGGTAACTAGGTCGAGGTGTCCCTATAGACTTGTATCCATCTGTTGGTAGGTATCAATGGCATTTAGTAGCTACACCTACACTGTGGTCACTCTGCTGGAGGTTCAGAGTCATTTTGTTGTAAATATGTATATGTAATGTACATTATTAAAGTACATGTTTAGACAATATAAGTACACTTTGATTGGTATTCCACTATGAGTGGGAAATGCTTTGTATTATTTTGACTTAAGTTATGAAATGTGACCTAGCAACTTTGATGGAATTATGAACAGGTCAATTAAATAGGCTTGCTTGGGCTTAGTGGGCTACGTCCATTGGGCCCATGCGTCGGTCATGGCCCAAAAATTAGGTCGTGACAGTCTGTATCCGAATAGCCTACAAGATGAAATGATGATTCTCTAGAATACCATAATCCTAAAGTTTGAGTTTTTAAGAGGTATCTAATAATTCTCTTGTTAGGTGTGATTCTTTAGGTTGTAACTGAAATCTAGCACACAAACACACACTAAACTGAATATCTGGTCAGCTTGCTGTTAAGTAAAGTAGTGAATCGATCGTACCTCTATATAGCTTTTGATCTACATGCTTTCCTTTTTCATCAAGTTCAGGCTTTGTGGATGGACTCATTGGTGTGGAGATTGATTTGAGCTTCAGTATATCAAACTTTTTGACCATATCTCGAGTGTATCTTTCTTGGTTTATGAAGATTCCTTCCTCACTTTGCTTAATTTGAAGACCAAGAAAGTGCTTCAACTTTCCCATCATGCTCATCTCAAATTCACCCTGCAATTCTTTTGCAAAGTTCTTGCATAAAGGCTCATTAGTTGCACCAAATACAATGTCATCCACATATATTTGCACAACAATTGAATCATTTAAACATCTTTTAATAAACAAAGTAGTATCAATATTGCCTCTATCATAACCTTTTTCAACCAGAAATTTTGAAAGCTTCTCATACCAAGCTCTAGGAGCTTGTTTCAATCCATACAAGGCTTTGTGGAGTTTGAAAACATGATTTGGTTTTTCAAAATCTTCAAAACCTAGTGGTTGTTCAACATATACTTCCTCTTGAATGAATCCATTTAAAAATGCACTTTTTACTGTTGGCTCCATTAGTTTTTGATGATAATAAAACATTCCAATTGATTTGTGTCTAATTCCTTTACTTAAGTGCGCAGGAAATTAATACATGAAATTAAAATCTTAAATCTTTAAAGAGTATTTTTGAAAGAAAAAGAGGGATAAAATCAACAAGATGTAATTGAATAACAAGGAGGAAACTTATTTGTTAAACAAGAAAGAGCATTGGTTGACCAAATTTCAAATTGGAGAAATGGTGGGCTCAAGAGTTTGAGAAACAGAACCAACTTAGTCAACCAAGTCAGTCTACTAAGTGCCCTCTGCCAGAATCTACAAACCAAAAACAGAATCAACTTAGTCAACCAAGTTAGTCGACTAAGAGCTTTCTGTCTGCAACTTGAACCAGAGCACTATAAGATATATTAACAGCTAGAACTCATCTTCAACTATTTCCAACGAGCATAAGCTGCCCAACTACCATCAGAGTTGCATCTCCAAGTGTAAAAGGGTCTTCCAACAATGAGAAAGAAGTTTTTTGAAGCTTTGAATGAGATTTGAGCTATAGAAAGTTGAAAAACCAGAAAAGCTTCACTGCACTTGTCTGCACCTCAACGCCTACTTTTTGCATTTGTGATTAGCACTCAATCTTGTACCAATCAGATCATCTAGTGATTATAGGTATTTTTTTTTACCACTTCTTCTTGTGTACTTAGAGTGAGGGAGTCACTTTAAGGGGTTGTTCAAGCTTGGGAAAGCTTGAATGTTATACGTTGTGGTTGAGCCTTGGAAAACAACTTTAGGTTTTAGTTTAGCCCGAGAAAAACTAGTGTAAAGGTTGTGGCTGAGCCTGCGAAAAGCCATTGTAAAAGCTTGGTGGAGGCTTGTGAATTTCACCTGATTCTTAGTAAATTATTGGGAAAATCCTTGGTTGGATAATCAAGGTAGTGGATGTAGGTCTTGGACCGAACCACTATAAATTGTTGTCCATTGTCTACTCTATTTTTACTTTCCCTGTTTTGGAAATTAGTTCCTCATCTTGTCAAGAGCCAAATTGTGCTATTCACCCCCCCTTTAGCACATATTAACGGGACCAACAATTGGTATCAGAGCTAGTTCCTTGTTTTTAAGGCTTAACATCCTTTGGGAGGATCCAAATGGCTCAACAAAAAGCAATAGTTGCTGAGGGACAATCAACAAATAGACCACCTCTGTTTGATGGCTCTAATTATCCCTATTGGAGCACTAGAATGTCAATCTATATTAGGGTTATAGATTATGAAATGTGGGACGTCATAACTGATGGACCCTTTATGCCTTCAACCATAAATGTAGTTATAAATGAGTTAATGCCTAAGCCAAGGTCAGAACGGACTGAGGCTGAAACTAAAAAGGTTCCAGTAAACTTTAAGGCCATCAACACATTACATTGTGCCTTGACCCGCACTGAATTTAACAAAATCTCAAGCTGTACAACAGCTAAACAAGTTTGGGAAAAACTTAGAATAATTCATGAAGGGACTTCTCAAGTAAAGGAGTCCAAAATTGCTCTCTTAACACATAGCTATGAAATGTTCAAAATAGAGCTTGGTGAAGACATCACTAGCATGTTTGATAGGTTTACAAATATTACAAATAAGTTAAGTCAGCTAGGCAAGCCTATCCTTGAACATGAATTAGTTAAGAGACTGCTTAGATGCCTACCAAAATCTTGGAAACCAAAAGTCACTGCCATTAGAAAAGCTAAAGACTTGAACATCATCACTCTAGATGAGATATGTGGTTCTCTTCTCACTCATGAGCTAGAGCTCAAGGAAGAAGAAGAAGAAGACCGAAGGGAAGCAAAGGAAAAGAAAAAGAGCATTGCACTTAAAGTCAGCATTCTTGAAAAAGAGCTGGAAGAGCTTTCCTGTGATGATGATGAAGATTTAGCTCTAGTTGCAAGAAAATTCAGAAAACTAATGAGTTGAAGAAATTGAAGGCTAACTAGAAGAGGTTTCAGGAAAGACCAAGGTGCTTCATGGAAAATTAGGAACAAAAATGACTCCAATAAAAATAAGGAGATGATCTGCTACAAATGCAAGAAAACTGGTCACTTCAAGTCCGAGTGTCCATTGCTGAAAGAAGAAACCCCCAAGAAAAATAAGAGATCCAAGAAAGCAATGGTGGCTGCTGCATGGTCAAATAGTGACACATCAAGCACTGAAACTAATGATGAAAAATCTGAGGAAAGAGCAAACATCTGTCTAATGGCACAAGAGGATGAAAAAGAGGTACCCTCATCCCCCTGCATTAATTCTTATGATCATTTACAGGATGCATATGAATGCCTTTATGATGAATTTGAAAAACTTTTTTCAAAATACAAATCATTTAAGAAAAAGGCTACATTACTTGAAAATGATTTGGAACAAATCAAACAAGAATTCACTTCTATTTTTAAGCAAAGAAATATTTTGCAAGCTGAGTTAGAACACTCAAAAACAGACTTTGAGTCTTTAAAATAAGAGCTGGAAAATACGTCTGGAACCTTGCAAATAACTCTTGATGAAAACATAGCTCTTAAATGCTTGCAAAATGAATCTTCAAAAAGATATGCATACCATAATAAATATTCAACTAAAGCATTATCTACATGTTATAATTATGGTAAATATGATCATTTGTCATATGACTGTTTTAAGAAAAAGAAAGTCAAGAAAATTTGGGTTCCTAAGGGATCCTTTGCTGCAACTAACACTCAAGGACCCATCAAAGTATGGGTACCTATAAAGAAAAACTAAAATTCTATTTTGTAGGTTAAGCTGAACTTAAAAGAGACATGTTCAAAAGCTCAACTTGGGAAGAAACAGCCTTGGTACTTGGATAGTGGCAGTTCACGGCACATGGCAAGACATGAAGAGCTATTTGCTCAATTTAAAAAGAGAAAGGGAGGAGCCGTATCCTTTGGAGATGATTCAAAAGGCAAAATCCATGGTATAGGTATGGTTGGTAAGAGTTCCCAAACTCAAATTAGTCATGTGTTGCTAGTTAAAGGCGTAAAGCATAATCTTCTAAGTATTAGTCAATTATGTGATAAAGGATTTAAAGTATGCTTTGATTCAACTAAATGTGAAGTGATTGATATGAGTACAAATAAACTCTCATTTATAGGAAAAAGGTTTAAGAATATGTGTGTAATTTTTCTTCAAGACCTTGATGTGAATAGTGAAGTTTGTTTTGTTGTAAATGCTAAAAATGATAGCTGGTTATGGCATAGGAGATTAAGACATGTGAACATGCATACAATGTCTAAATTAATAAAGAAAAATTTGGTTGTTGGATTGTCGAAATTGAAATTTGAAAAAGATAGGATATGTGATGCTTACCAACTAGGAAAACAAGTTAAAACATCCTTTAAGACTAAGAAAATAGTGTCAACATCAAGACCTCTTGAATTGTTGCACATTGATCTATTTGGTCCAATAAGCATAACTAGCTTAGGAGGTAAATCTTATGGCTTTGTAATAGTTGATGACTATTCTAGATATACTTGGGTATACTTTTTTGCTCATAAGAATGATGCTCTACAAGCATTCTTAAGTTATTGTAAGAAAGTAGAAAATGAAAAAAGACTAGCCATAGTCAGCATAAGGAGTAACCATGGAGGAGAATTTGAGAATGATGAGTTTGAAAAACTTTGCAATGAAAAAAGAGTTGGATCACAATTTTTCTGCACATAGAACACCCCAGCAAAATGGAGTTGTAGAGAGGAAAACAAAACATTAAAAGAAATGGCTAGAACCATGTTATGTGAGAACAACCTGCCTAAATATCTTTGGGATGAGGCAATAAATACAGCAACCTATATTCTTAATAGAGTCTCAATAAGACCCTTGATTTCAAAGACTCCATATGAACTTTACAAAGGTAGGAAACCAAATATTTCTCACCTTAGGAGTTTTGGTTGTAAATGCTTTATATTGAAAAATGGAAAACAGCCCCTAGGGAAGTTTGATGTAAAGAGTGATGAAGCAATATTTTTAGGATATGCATTAAACTTAAAGGCCTATAGAGTTTTTAACAAAAAGACTTTAACCGTTGAAGAGTCAGTCCATGTAGTTTTTAATGAGTCAAACACTTTACAAAAAGAAGTTCATGGTGATGATGATGATGATATAGAAATTCTAGAAAAACAAATGGATGAAATAAGCCTAGAGAACAATAAAAATAATGAGGAAAGCTCATCTAGAAGAGAAAATGAAACTCCAATTCTAGAAAATCTGCAAAGAGCAGAAAATCAGCATGATTATCTACCAAGGAGTTGGAGAATTGTAAGAGATCACCCACAAGACTAAATAATAGGTGACATTTTGCAAGGAGTTAGAACTAGGAAAGCAACTAGAGAAACTTGTGAGTTTTCGGCCTTTAAATCTCAAATTGAACTTAAAAACTTTGAAGAAGCTGAAAATGAGGAAAGTTGGATAATGGCCATGCAAGAAGAACTTGATCAATTCACTAGGAATCAAGTATGGTCATTGGTGCCTTGACCTTCAAATCATCCTATTGTTGGTACTAAATGGGTATTTAGAAATAAAGTAGATGAGCAAGAAAATGTAGTTAGGAACAAAGCTAGGCTAGTAGCAAAAGGGTACAACCAAGAAGAAGGAATAGATTATGATGAAACCTTTGCTCCCATAGCTAGGATTGAAGCCATAAGGTTGTTGCTAGCTTTTGCATGCTTCATGAATTTTAAGTTGTACCAAATGGATGTAAAAAGTGCATTCTTAAATGGACTAATTCAAGAAAAAGTTTTTGTAGAACAACCACCTGGTTTTGAAGATTTTGAAAAGTTTGATCATGTTTTTAAACTTCATAAAGCATTGTATGGATTGAAACAAGCTCCTAAAGCTTGGTATGAGAGGCCTTCAAAATTTCTAGTTGAAAATGGATATAATAGAGGCAGCATTGATACTACATTGTTCATTAAGAGATATCTAAATGATTTAATTGTTGTACAAATATATGTGGATGATATTATATTCGGTGCAACTAATGAAGCTTTTTGCAAGAACTTTGCAAAGGAAATGCAAGGTGAATTTGAGATGAGCATGATGGGAGAATTAAAGTACTTCCTTGGTCTTCAAATTAAGCAAAGTGAGGAAGGAATCTTCATCAATCAAGAAAGATATACTCATGATATGCTCAAGAAATTTGATGTGCTGAAACTGAAATCAATTTCCACACAAATGAGTCCATCCACCAAACTCGATTTAGATGAAAAAGGTAAAGATGTAGATCAAAAACTCTATAGAGGTATGATCGGCTATCTTCTTTACTTAATAGCAAGTAGACCAGATATTCAGTTTTGTGTGTGCTTATGTGCTAGATTTCAGTCACAGCCTAAGGAATCACACCTAACTACTGTTAAGAGAATTTTTAGATACCTCATAGACACTCAAGAATTAGGAATATGGTACTCTAAAAACTCAACTTTTAACTTAGTTGGATATTCAGATGCTGACTTTGCTGGTAGCAGAACTGATAGGAAAAGCACTGGTGGAACATGCTAATTTTTAGGAAAGATGCTTGTGTCTTGGTCCAGCAAGAAGCAAAACTCAGTAGCACTATCTTCAACAGAGGCTGAATATGTTTCATTAGGTAGTTGTTGTGCACAAATCCTTTGGATCAAGCAATAATTAAAAAACTATGGAATAACCATATATAATGTACCAATATACTGTGATAACACAAATGCAATCAATATATCAAAAAATCCAGTGCAACACTCTAAGACTAAGCACATTGAAATTAGACACCATTTCATTAGAGACCATGTAGTGAAAATGGACATTAAAATAGATTTTGTGAATACTCTACACCAATTAGCAGACATTTTTACTAAACCACTAAGTGAAGATAAATTTTGTGAGATTAAAAGAAATTTGGGGATGGTTAATGTGAAGGAATTATAAGAAAATCTTTGACTCTCACATTGAAAAGAAAATGCATTCAGTCGACTAAAGAATTCTTAGTCAACTAAGAGTGGCCTGACATCCTTTAATAATAAGACTCAGTGAGTTTAATGAAAAAGGAGTAAATTGTGGTAAAAATTTGATTTATCGGATGTAAAGAGGAAAATAGCAGAGTTGCCAAAGGTAAATAATCAAAATTTTAGAGGGAGATTTGAAAATATAAGGAAATACAAAAAAGGCGGTTCTTAAAGGAAGATGAGAAGTTTTCTGAGCAATAACTGCTGCCAACCTCTTTTTCCCTCTCCTCTGCAACCCTTTGTTCTGAAAACAAAAACCTAAATCTTCCTAATTACCTCTAAAACTGACTCAGACCTTCAGAAATTTCCAAAACCAAAATGGCCAAAACTTCTCAAAGTAAAGAAGTATCAGAGAAGAAGAAAGGAAAAAGGCCAATGGAAGAAGCAACTGGAACAGAAAGTTAGAAGAAGAAATGGAAAATTGTGCCTACCTCAGTGAAAGGAATAGCCGAAAAGCTGAGGAAAAACAAGCAGAAAATGCACAAGAAGAAAGATACGGAACGCTCACTCTAGAAAGGTATTAGTTCCTCTTCTTATTCAAAATTTAGAAATAAGCTGCATGAGTATCGATTCAAGAATATAGAAAATGCACCAATCTCATGCGAAAAGTTCATTGACTGGAAGAGTTTTAAGGAAAATGTAGAAATTCAGACCATCTATCTGAGTACTTTGATGAACTTAAACTTAAAGGTTACAGCACCTTTAAGAATAGGTAATATAGTCCAAGTCTGGTTAAGGAATTTTACTTTGGCATTGCTTTGAAAGAAAAGGAATTAGCAGAATCTGATAACTATGTAGAAGATGGGCTAAATGTCTATTTGAATGGAAAAGAGTTTATTGTAACTGCTGAAGACTTAAGGAATCTACTAAAAATAGAGGGTGAAATAGGGGAATTTGAACTTCCAGAAAAATATGATCCGTCCTCACTGTGGGAGATTATGATTGGAAGAAAGGAAAAATACTCCTCTAAAAGTAATTCAGGACTAATAATTATTCCACAGATTAAGATATTGCATTACTTTGTTGCTGCAAATATTCAAGGGAGGAGTGGAAGTTTTAACTACATCAGCCTACAGAATCTTTGGCTAATGGAGCATGCTTTTAATAGAGTGTTTCTAAATCTAAGGAGATTCATGATTGAGAAAATGAGAATTGCCTGCAGACTTTATAAGGTCAATTTGCCATATGGGAATGTGATTACATCCCTAGTGCAGAAGAAAGGAATATGGGCTAAAAGGTATGATATGGACCTGGTGAAAACCAGAGACCAAGCAATTTATTATGGCAACTTAATTAAGATGGGGTATGTACTCGATGGAGAGAAGTTGATCAAAACCTCCAAAATTGGACCAAGAAAAGATCACAGTCTGCCTGCTCAACCTGAAGAAGCTTCTTCCATATTTTTGAATGAGATGATTTTTAATTTGCTTATGAGGATCAATGGTAAGCTGACTAACCAAAGAGTGAAGCTACAAAAAATGGAAAATAAAATCACTGAGTTAGAAAACAAGCTGATTAAGAAGAAAAAATGGCATCTGAACCATTCGCTACAGACAGTTCATCCACATTTAGCATTGCACCTACACAACAAGGTGCTAAAGGTTCAGTAGAACCAGCAAAAAATTCTGCAACTTCTGGTACTCAAGCTGAAGGCTCTACCTACAAGTCTACTAGTCCTATTCTGCAAACTGAGGACTCCCCACAAGGAGTTGATCAACTAGCCAAATCAACCTCCCTTGAAACTCAAAGCAAATATGACTAAGAACAAGGGACTAAGGTAGCTGGTGTAAAAATTGAGAAACAGCAAGCATCTTCTCCAAATTCAGAGGAAGTTTCAATTATGGACATTTTTCATCAAATGGTCAGAAAGGAACAAGCTGAAAAAGACACTATCAAGACAGCAACTCAGAAAAATGGTGCCAATGTAAGAAAAAGAAAGAAATTTGCTTCAACTCCTAAACCAAAGACCAAAATAGGGAAACTAGAAGCTACCACAGCACCACCAGCTGAGGCAAAACAACCAACCAAAGGAAGGAAGACTATGGCAACCAAGATAACTTTTCTCAAAAGAAGAAAGTCTTCTAGATTGGTAGAAAAGTCCAAACCAGTTTTAGCCTATTCTCCTCACAGTCCAGTTCATATTTCAGACAAATCTACTTCAGAATCCTCTCCTAGAAAGTCATCTCCTCTCTAAGAACCCTCTCCATTCCCTTTTAATCCCTTCTATGGGACTAAATCCTCACCCTTTGCCTCATTCGATAAGTAGAATTCCCCTATTTTGATGCTAACAAAAAAGGGGAGAAGTATGGTACTAGGGACCAGGGGAGCAGAAACCAGGAACTAGAAAATAATGTTTAAAAACAAAAAAAAAATTAGGGTAGAGGAACCAAGAACCTAGAAAAGGAAAGAAAGCACAACCAGGGGAGCATGAAATTAGAGAAATAGGAGACAGGAAGCATAACTAGTCAAGGGGTATTTTCGAAATACTTTTTATGTAATTGTTATTTGTGCCTTGGTGGCACTTAAACACTTAGCTTTAACTCTGTTATTTATGTGGATGTATGTGAAATATGAACGCTAACATGTTTATGTTGCTCAACTGCTGAAAAGTAAAATCTACTGATATCTTATTATTTGAGAAATTTGACTACCATGAATAAAATTTACTGCTGCTATGCTAATATGGATTCACATGCTGATAGATGATTTTTGTTATACAATTGTGGATAATTTCTGGTTATAAATAGATATAGATGGTGTGTACTGTCTACAAGTTGAAACATGAATAATGTGGACAAAATCTAAATGTTAACAGCAGTTGGAATATTAATGAAAATCTGTCAAAACTTCAGCTAAAAATTTCTAACTGTAAATCACTCTATATTGATTTTTTTTTATATTGGAAATTCACGTAGGGCCTAGCTACCCTGTTAAATTTGATTAATTATGAAATAAAAAGTACAAAGGAGGGGGACCTAAATTGTACCTCCAAGTTACATGATCATGAGAAAGTTTCAGATAAGCACTTAGAGTAAAGAGAACCATTTTACGTGCATAACTTTTGATGCTACAGTAAAACATATATTCCCTACTATTACATTGAGTCAATAAACTAAAATAAAATTTAAAACAAAAAATGTAAATAAGAAAAGCACCGAGAATGGAGTGTTTCATTTTATGGCCATAATTTTTACTATCGTCATAAAATTGAAACACATCCATATTACAAAATTCTATGTGACTAGCAAAATAAGAAAAGTAAAGTAAGAGTAATACTCCTTTACATTCATTTAAAGCGAACATAAGGTAAACTAACTTTATCAAATCTAAGAATACCTCTAAGCTGACCTTTTACTTATGAAAATACCTACAGGTTCTAGTGCGTATGCGCCTGATTTGAGAGATGGTCTGTTGCCTGGTTCTCCTCTCGATGGATGTGCAAAATCTGAAAAGAAATACCACTCAAGGATCTACGAATGGAAGCAAGCAAATACCGAGTCCTAGAGGATCCCTGATGAACCTCATTTATCATGTGAACCACTACTTTTGCATCCATTTCTATCGAGAGTCTAGTAACATTGTACTCAATACACAAATGTAAACCTCTGTGTAATGCCATGAACTCTGCCTGTAATGAATTACACGGTCCAAAATTTTCAGAAAATCCAAAAATCGTGGTACCTGTATGGTCTCGAATGAGTCCTCCCCCAACAGCATTCTGAAAATTGTGCTTAGAACTACCATCAACATTCAACTTAAACTCACCTATTGATGGTTCATGCCAAGAGAATATTTTTGGAGGATGTGGGACTGCCTGCTAAAATGTTAGACCCCATGCCTGAGCAATTTGTAGGTCTCCCCTCAATTACCACCTGTGGAATTACCTTCCATGAAATAATTGGTGGATGAGTTTGAGTACTCTCCACATTACTCTGTTAGGATACATACCAAGGACCCTATGCTTCATATAATTCCTTTCAACCCATAAGAACAAAAAAATGAATAAAGGCATTAACGTGCGTATGTGTCCTTTTTTCGTGTAATCACCAAAGTACAACCATGCCCATATATATCTGACAAATAGTCTGGGGATGAGCAATGTTGATTTGAAAAAATTTTGTAAAATAATTCCAAACCTGTGTAGCTATTGGGCATTCCCACATGACATGCAAGAGAGACTCCTCGGAGTTATAGTGTTGGCATTTAGAAGCTAACTGGAATCCCTTGGTTTTCATTCACAAATCAACTAGGATCCAATCTTGTAATAACCTCCATAAAAACAAAGAAGTGGTAAGAGGAATGCATTTATGCCAAATTAAATTGAAAACAGGATTTACCGACTGTCGCTGTTGAATTATCTCCAAAGCGGACTTAGTGGTGAATTGCCCTTCCGAGGTAGGAACCCAGAATGCCCTATCATCATTGAGTGGATCGATCGAAATTTTTAAGATTTTCACCATAACTTCGTCCGGTAACACATTGTTCAGTTTACCCACATCCCATTTGCCATTGTCATAGAAATAGCAAACTCTTGTCGTTGATGATGTAAAGGATGGAAATCGGCTAACCAAGGGTGCTTCACCCATCCAACAATCATGCCAGAATAATAACTCACCCTTACCAATCCTCCACCTAGTGAATTGTTCTGTGACTGAGCAGCTAGCTAACATCCATTTCCATGTCTATGAATCTCGAAGCTTCGGTTTTACATTCCTTGGAATTTGACCAGCACAATATTTACTCCGCATAAAGTGTGTCCAAATGCTGTTACAAGTTAAAAACCTCCACCAAAGTTTCATGCTGAAGGCTTGCATCACATCACCTAGGCCTCTGATGTCTAATCCTCCCTCATTAGATGGTAGAGTGATCTTATGCCATGAAGCCCAATGGACTTTTCTAGTCCCTGTCGAACCTTCCCATAAAAAATTATTGAATAATCTGTCAATTCTTTCAATCACACAAGTAGGAGGTTTAAGGACCTGGAGCAAATAAATAGGTAGAGAAGAAAGTACACTACGCAATAGTGTTATTCTCCCTCCCGGAGATAAGACTTTATTTTCCCATCCTACTATATGGTCCTGGATCTTTGCAACTAAATCATCAAATAACATAACCTTTTTTGGTCCTTTATAAAGAGGCACTCCCAAATATGTAATAGGTAGGCACTTTTGAATGAATTCAGTGGATTGAGAAATGATCTGGATGCGACTGTTTGCCATATTTCGGTGAGTGATGAAGCAACTCTTTGAGTGGTTTATTCGTTGCCCAAAAATCGCCTCATATTCTTGCAAGAACAATAGAATTTTTGCAAGGAGGATTTTACACCGTTAGAGAATATAATTATATCGTCTGCAAATGCTAAGTGGCTTACTAGCATAGAGCAATCAGAAAGATAATGTAGTGAGGGATAAGTGGTAAACAAAGCATTCAATTGCAGAGATAGATATTCCACAGCCAGGACAAATAACAACGGAGAGATGGAATCGCCCTGTCTTAGCCCTCTTTCTGACTTGAAATAACCCATAACACCACCATTAATCAGAAAAGAAAACCAACAATTGGAAATGTAGTGGCGAACCATGCCAATCCACTGAGAATTAAATCTAAACTGTTGTAGCATTCTATAGAGAAAATCCCATTCAAGCCGATCACAAGCCTTCATCATATCCAACTTGAGAGCTACATTTCCACCTCTTGACTTTCGATCAATCTTCCCAATTAGTTCCTGAGCCAGAAGAATACTATCGCTGATCAGTCTCCCCCCTACGAAGCCACTCTGATTATCTGTAATCATGAAGGGAAGCACCTTTGCAAGACGGTTAGCTAAAATCTTAGTAATGATTTTATTTAAAACATTACAAAGACTTATCGGTTTGAAATCGCTCCATTTTGAGGCATTGTTATTTTTAGGTAGCAACACAATAGTTGTAGACGTTAATCCCCTTAGGAGGTCTGCTCCATGAAAGAAATCAACTACTGCATCCAGGAGGTCATTAGCAATGATATCCCAACATTGTTGATAAAAATAAAAGGTGAATCCATCTGGGCCAGCAACACTGTCCTTATCAATATTGAAAACTGCATCTTTCAACTCCTCCATTGAAGGCACTACACATAAACTAAGATTGTCATTCTGAAAAATAATAGCAAGAATCAATGAAGTATCAAACCTGGACATGTCACACGTTTCCTTTTTCATGAGGGAGGAAAAAAATTACACTGCAGAAGACTTCACAACATCCAGTACTTCAATCCAACTCCCATTCGGATTTTGTATTTTGAAGATATGGCTTTTGATGTGCTTATTCTTGACTCGCATGTGGAAAAATTTAGTGTTACGCTCACCCTCCACTAACCATTTAATGCCATATTTTTCCTGCCAAAATAATTCTTCAACACTGAGCAGATGATTAAGTTGGGCATAGGCTTTATTCATGGTAGCTCGGTTCTCCATGGGCTGCTTTTGTTGAAAAATTATTTCACAATCTATAACTCTTTGTTCTGCCACCTTCAAATTGTGGAAGATGTCTTCAAGAACCTCCTTATTGCACCTTTTCAAAGCTTGTTTTAAACGTCGTTGCTTCACCCAAAAAGCTTGTAATTCACAACCAATGACAAGAGAAGTCCAATTTTGTTCCACAAAATTTTTAAAACCATGGTGTAGAACCTAAGCATGCAAGAACTGAAAAGATGAAGGAACTCTATACTGGTTCTTAGAGCAGGTAATCAGTAGTGGACAATGGTCCGATCCATCCCTATTCAAGTTCTGTATACGTGTAAAAGCAAAAAAGTCTGCTCATTGATGATTATAAACCATTCTGTCCAACTGTTGAAACATAAGGTTATTAGTCTAGGTGAATGGGTTACCATCATATCCACCATCCATTACGCACAATCTATCAAAGTAGTAGCAAAATCTTCCATAAAACCTGTATGTGGCACAGCTCTGTTCAACCATTCTCCATTGTGTATAATGGCATTAAAATTGCCCCCAACTATCCACGGTGTATGAATATTAATTGCCAAGTTCCTCAAGCAATCCCAAAGTATTAATCTCTCTGACTTGGTGCATTTTGCATAGATGAAAGATGCCAAAAAAGGGACTTTCAGCCACAGCATGTTGAGCTTAACATGCAGACATTGAATGTGATCCAACAACACTTCACAATTCAAATCAAAAGAATGAAACAGCCATACGTTCTGGGAGCAGTTCTTGAAGACTTTTTCAAAACTCAATTTTCTTATGATAAATTCAGCTTTAGAAGCATCCACCATTGGCTCCAAAATCACTAAAATTTTTATTTTATGCAATAATTGTAATTTCTTGATCCTTCTTTAGATTACCGCACTAGCAATGCCCCTTACATTCCATACAAGTGCATTAATCATGATCGGGTTCTAGCTGCATAGCTCATCGAGATGTAATCCTCATTAGAGATTCCATCATTTTCTCCCATTTCTACTGCTTCCTCCGAGACCAGACTGATTATTTTCCCAATTGATGCTGTAGTATCCGAATGCTTCCTGCATCTCACTAGTGGATGAACTTCCATCTCCAAAGAATGAGTACTCGAGAAGGAATGGTCAACACTTATTTCATTATTATACATACCCTTACCCAATGTGGACTCTAAAGTGAGGGGATTATTTTCATTTCCTTCAATCCTTTCACGTGAATAGACTAGGTTAGAAGCAGCCCGAATATGTCCAGCTTGGTGCTCGATTTGACTATCACCTTCTCCTGCTATTGGACTGAACTCTCCACTCCCTTCTATCATATCCATTGACAAATTTTGGCCCCCTGACCCACTTTCTGCCATTTGCTATCTCTTCTCCTGCTTCATATCCATTGCCTGCGCTAATGGCTCTATAAAATCATTTTTTAAACGCTGACTTGCACCTGTATGCCCAGCTTTTTATCGCGACGTCCCTTTTTACATATATAAATCATTTTTTAAATGCTGACTCGCACTAGCTTTCCCACGCTACCAGAGGGTTCACGTTCCCCCTGTAGAAAATGCACTTCTTGTATGCTGCTACCCGAGGCTGACATTTCGGTGTCATTCTTGGCTTTTTCCTTTTTTGTTTCAAAAGATTGGTTTTGACTATTTTGGGCAGTAATATTTTTTATCTTTTGAACATGCACCATCCCCTTGTTCTGCAGAATTTCATTTTTTTGGTTCTCGTCTTTGCCAAGCAGCTCACCCGATACATTATTTTTTTCCATAAATGCATTAATGGCATGCTCTATCCTCTGCCCCGTGTCTACTGTAAGTCAAAAGTTGACAATAGCTGAATTTTTTTGGGCACGTTCATCGTGAGAGGTTGACTCGTCAGCACTCTGTTCGTCCGCATGGAAAGCTTCACCACTTTCCGCATGCAGCGCAATCGAGGTATCTCCGGTTTGCTGGTTGCTCTGCCCGCTGCTATTAGTTTTTGCATTTGTATGGGCACTATTCTTCTTTATTTGCCCCTGTTTCTCGAGATTTTTTTGCTTTTCCATTGCCTCCTCTTGGATCGCATCAAATCGGTTTGAAACCATCATCTGCGCTTGTTTTGATGCCGGAACAATGATTTCTACTCCTTTGGAAATTTGTGCACTGCTTGTTCTGACTACCTGCCATTTTTTGCCCTACATTGTAGCATAAACCCGAACACCATCTTGCTGGACTGCACCCTTAGGAACCAAGACTTTTTTTTCTCCCATTTCAGCAGATTTCAGCTCTTGAGTTCTCGGGAGCTGCTCAGGTCATGGCAACAGATCAACCTTTCGCTTTTCAAGATTTAGTTCTCGATCATTCCTATTCATGTTCGCATCACCTGCATCCGTCTGTCTCGTTATAACCTGATCACCTTGGGGCTCATTCCGCTGCTGTGGCTTTTTTGCACCCTGCTTTTCTGGTTTACAACCTAGCACCATACAAATCGAGACATCATGGCCCACATGACAGTAATGGGAATAGTAGTCCGGTAACTTAGCAAACTCAACCTGCTGTGCAAAACCACCAGTTATCACTCCAGACTTTCGATTGCGGCTCACTATTCACACGTGGTCCAAATGTGGTTTTTGGCAGTCGTATTCGATGCCAACACAAGCCACACTAGGACGACTCCCATTTGCCATGGCTTCATCAACAAACAAGGGTTTGCCTACTGTCTTGGTAATCATCATCAAGGCTGATTTCTCTTGCAAATGAGCCTGCAGGTTAGGGAATGAAATCCATACTGGGACAATAGACGATTCTTTTTTAGGGTGAAAATCTGGAGACCAACGGAATACTCTCATCTTTTGATTTGCTATAAACCATACCCGCTTGACCCACATCCGATTCAGGTCATGTACATTCGTGAGATGTATGAAAATGTGCTTGTAGTCTAGCCAGCAGAGTTCATATGCTCCAGTCAAGCCGATGCCCTTAAAGGCGACCTGAATATCAACCATTCGCGGCATACAGGAGGACTTACCAATGATGGCATGTTGAAATGGTTTTGCCAGGATTTCTGACTCATCATCGAAGAAGGATACTGCAGGCCAGTCTTTGTACCAGAAAACCTCACGGGTGGGAGGAACAACAGGTGGTTTCTGCCCAGCTGCAACAGACACAAAAGATTTCTTTAAAGTGCATGGTGAAACAAGAGGTTCTTTTTGGACGTTGGTGGCTTGTGGCTGATCTAAGGTGGTACATGGCTGAAACTTTTCTACTCCTTGTGGATTGCTGGTGGACCCCGTGGGGCATAGAGGTACAATAGGTGGTGGCGGCTGGCCTTGGGGAGGGTCCGGTGGTCTGCTTGTCGCTAAATCCTGAGTGATTAGGAGGGGAAGGGGAAAGCATGGGAGTTGAGAGCGTTTTCCAACATTCTCCCAAGTCTTTATAACTTGTATTGATTATTAGAGCTTCTAATCACTCTACATTGATGAACATGTATATACACATATATAGAATCTAAATGTATATTGTCATTCCCTCCACGTAATAATGAACAAAACTTGCTGGAATAAAGTAAGCAAATTATGCACACACTAAGGGGAAGCTTATATTTAGGGGGAGTAATCCTCAATTCCTTCAGAAAACTAAAAAGAATTTAAAATGACACAATGCTGTTAATTAAGGAGTGTCTTGTCATCATAAAAAAAAGAGGAGATTGTTGGCTCCATTAGTTTTTGATGATAATAAAACATTCCTATTTCATTTGTGTCTAACATTTATACCTAAGTGTGCAGGAATTAATATATGAAATTAATTAATTGACTTTTTAAAGAGTATTTTTGAAAGAAAAAAAGGGATAAAATCAACAAGATGTAACTGAATAACAAGGAGGAAGCTTGTTGGTTAAAAAAGGAAGAGCATTGGTTGACCAAATTTCAAATTGGAGAAATGGCAGGTTGAAGAGTTTGAGAAACAGAACCCACTTAGTCAACCAAGTCAGTCGATTAAATGCCCTCTGCCAAAATCTGCAAACCAAAAACAAAATCAACTTAGTCAACNCAAGGAGGAAGCTTGTTGGTTAAAAAAGGAAGAGCATTGGTTGACCAAATTTCAAATTGGAGAAATGGCAGGCTGAAGAGTTTGAGAAACAGAACCAACTTAGTCAACCAAGTCAGTCGATTAAGTGCCCTCTACCAAAATCTGTAAACCAGAAACATAATCAACTTAGTCAACCAAATTAGCCGACTAAGAGCTTTGTGTCTGCAACTTGAACCAGAGCACTACAAGACAGATTAACGGCTAGAACTTATCTTCAACTATTTTCAACTAGCATAAATTGCCTAACTACCATCAGAGTTGCATCTCCAAGTATAAAAGGGTCTTTCAACAATGAGAAAGAAGTTTTTTGAAGCTTTGAATGAGATTTAAGCTATAGAAAGTTGAAAAACTAGAAAAGCTTCACTGCACTTGTCTACACCTCAATGCCTACTATTTGCATTTTTGATTAGCACTCAATCCTGTACCAATCAGATCATCCAGTGATTATAGGTACTTTCTTTTACCACTTCTTATTGTATACTTAGAGTGAGGGAGTCACTCTAAAATATTGTTCAAGCTTGGGATAGCTTAAATGTTATAGGTCGTGGTTGAGCCTTGGAAAACCACTTTGGGTTTTAGTTTAGCCGAGGAAAAACTAGTGTAAAGGTTGTGGCTGAGCCTATGAAAAGCCATTGTAAAAGCTTGGTGGAGGCTTGTGAATTTTCACTAGATTCTTAGTGAATTGTTGGGAAAATCCTTGGTTGGATAATCAAGGTAGTGGATGTAGGTCTTGGACTGAACCACTATAAATTGTTGTCCATTGTCTACTCTATTTTTACTTTTCTTGTTTTGGAAATTAGTTCCTCATCTTGTCAAGAGCCAAATTGTGCTATTCACCCCCTCTCTGGCATATATTAACGGGACCAACATTTATATCCATTTGGTACAATTTGAATTTCATGAAGCATGCAAAAGCTAACAACAACCTTATGGCTTTAATCTTAGCAACGGGTGCAAAGATTTCATCATAGTCTATTCCTTCCTCTTGGTTGTAACCTTGTGTTACCAATCTAGTTTTATTTATAACTACATTTCCTTGCTCCTCTACGTTATTTCTGAACACCCATTTGGTGCCAACAATAAGGTGATTTAAAGGTCTAGGTACTAATGACCATACACAATTTCTTGTGAATTGATCAAGTTCTTCTTGCATGGCCATTATCCAACTTTCCTTTTTTTCAACTTCTTCAAAGTTTTTAGGCTCAATTTGAGATATAAAGGCTAAAAGCTCACAAGTTTCTTTTGTTGTTTTCCTAATTCTAACTCCTTGTGAAATGTCACTTATTATTTGATCTTGTGGGTGGTCTCTTATAAATCTCCAACTCCTTGGAAGATCATCATGCTGATTTTCTGCTCTTTGCAGATTTTTTAAAGGTGGAGTTTAATTTTCTCTTATACGTGAGCTTTCTTCAATATTTTTATTATTTTCTAAGATCATTTCTTCCATTTGTCTTTCTAGGATTTCTACATCATCATCATCATTATGAATTTCTTTCTGTAAAGCATTGGACTCATAAAAAACTACATGGATTGATTCTTTTACCGTTAAAGTCCTTTTGTTAAAAATCTTATAAGCTTTTGAGTTTAATGCATATCCTAAAACTATTGCTTCATCACTCTTTGCATCAAACTTCCCTAGGGGCTGTTTTCCATTGTTCAATACAAAGCACTTATAACCAAAGCTCCTTAGGTGAGAAATGTTTAGTTCCCTACCTTTATAAAGTTCATAAGGTGTCTTAGATAACATGGGTCTTATTGAGACTCTATTAAGTATATATGTTGTTGTGTTCACTGCCTCAGCTCAAAAATACTTTGGTAAGTTATTCTCACATAGCATAGTCCTAGCCATTTCTTTTAAGGTTCAATTTTTCCTTTTTACAACTCCATTTTGCTAGGGTGTTCTAGGTGTAAAAAAGTTGTGATCCAACCCCTTTTCATTGCAAAATTTCTCAAATTTCTCACTTTCAAATTCTCCTCCATGATCACTCCTTATGTTGACTATGGCTAGTCCTTTTTCATTTTCTACTTTCCTACAATGACTTATGAAAGCTGATAAAGCATCATTCTTGTGAGTAAGAAAATAAACCCAAGTATATCTAGAGTAATCATCAACTATTACAAAGCCATAAGATTTTCCTCCTAAGCTAGTTGCGCTTATTGGACCAAATAGATCAATATGCAGCATTTCAAGAGGTCCAGATGTTTACATAATCTTCGTAGACTTGAAAGATGTTCTCACTTGTTTTCCTAGTTGGCAAGCATCACAAATTTTTTCAGTTTCAAATTTTATATTTGGCAGCCCAACAACTAGATTTTTCTTAATTAATTTTGACATGGTATGCAAGCTTACATGTCCTAGTCTCCTATGCCATAACCAACTATCACTATTAGCATTTGCAACTATACATATTTCATCATTTATTTCAAGATCCTCAAGAAATATCACATACATATTTTTCAATCTCTTTCCTATAAATGAAACTTTGTTTGTTCCTATGTCAATAACTTCACACTTATTTGAATCAAAACATACTTTAAACCCTTTGTCACATAATTGACTAGTGCTTAATAAATTATGCTTCAAACCCTTAACTAACAACACATGACTGATTTGAGTGTAGGAGTTCTTACCAACCGTACCTATCCCATGAATTCTACCTTTTGAATCATCACCAAAGGATACGGTACCTCCCTTTTTTTTTGTCCAGCTGAGCAAATAGCATTTCATCTCCTGTCATGTGTCATGAGTAGCCACTATCCATGTACCAAGGCTGCTTCATCTTGAGTTAAGCTTTTGAACATGTCTCCTTTAAGTGCAGTTCAACCTACAAAACAAAATTTCAGCTTTTCTTTATAGGTATCCATACTTTGATGGGTCCTTGAGAGTTAGTTGCAACATAAGATCCTTTAGGGACCCAAATTTTTCTAACTTTTTGCACATTTCTTTTCTTAAAACAATCATATGATAAATGACCATATTTACCACAATTGTAGCATTTAGGTAATGCATTAGCAAAGTTTTTATTGTGGTATGCATATCCTTTTGAAGATTTATTTTTCAAACATTTGAGAGTTGTGTTTTCATCAAGTAATTTTTGCACAACATTAGACTTATTATCCAACTCCTATTTTAAAACTTCAAAATTTGTTTTTGAGTGTTCTAGCTCAATTTGCAAAATATTTTTATTCTCAAAAACATAATTGAATTCTTGTCTCATCTTATCCAAATCATTTTCAAGAGATGTAGACTTTTTCTTTTATGTTTTGTATTTTGAAAAAAAAATTTCAAATTCATCATACAGGCTATCATATTCATCTTGTAAATCATCAATAAAAATGTCACAGGGGGATGAGGATACTTTGATTTCATCATCTTGTGCCATCAAGTAGAGGTTTACTCTTTCCTCAGATTTTTCATCTTTAGCTTCAGAGCTTGAAGTGTCATTGTCAGACCATGCAGCTGCTACCATTGCTTTCTTGGATTTCTTATTTTTCTTTGGTGTCTCATCTTTCAACAATGGACATTCTGACTTGAAGTGGCTAGGTTTCTTGCATTCGTAGTAGATTAACCCCTCTTTTTTGATGGGGTCATTTTTGTTTCTAAATTTCAATGAAGCACCCTGATATTTTCTAAAGCCTCTTCTAGCTAGTCTTCAGTTTCTTCTGCCCATAAGCTTTCTAAATTTTCTTGCAACCAGAGCTAACTTTTCATCATCATCGCATGATAGCTCTTTCAGCTATTCTTCAAGGATGCTGGCTTTAAGTACAATGATATTTTCTTTTCCTTTGCTTCCCTTGTATCTTCTTCTTCCTCCTCTTTAAGTTCCAGTTCATGAGTTAGGAGAGAGCCACAAATCTCATCTAAGGTGATAACATTTAGATCTTTTGCTTATCAGATTGCAGTCACTTTAGGCTTCTAATTTTTTGGTAAACTCCTAAGTAGTCTTTTTACTAATTCATGTTCAAGAATAGGCTTGCCTAGCTGACTCAATTTATTTGTGATGTTTGTAAACCTATCAAACATGCTGGTGATGTCTTCACCAAGCTCTATTTTGAACACTTCATAGTTATGTGTTTAAGAGGGTAATTTTGGACTCTTTTACTTGAGAAGTCCCTTCATGGATTATTCTAAGTTTCTCCCACACTTGTTTAGCTGTTGTACAGCTTGAGACTTTGTTAAATTCAGTGGGGGTCAAGGTGCAATGTAATGTGTTGATGGCCTTAAAATTTACTTGAACTTTCTTAGTCTCAACCTCGATCCATTCAGACCTTGGTTTGGGCATCAACTCATTTGTTACCATATTCACGGTTGAGGGCATAAAGGGTCCATCAGTTATGACGTCCCACATTTCATAGTCTATAGCTCTAATATAGATTGACATCCTAGTGCTCCAATAAGGATAATTAGAGCCATCAAACAGAGGTGGTTTGTTTGTTGATTGTCCCTCAGCCACTACTGATTTTAGTAGAGCCATTTGGATCCTCTCAAAGGGTGTTGACCTTAATAACAGGGAACTAGCTCTTATACCACTTGTTGGTCCCAATAATATGTGCTAGAGGGGGGTGAATAGCATAATTTGGCTCTCTCAAATATTGTCTCAAAGTCTAGATAAGGGCGAGACAAATGAAGGAAAGAAAATGAAACAAAATAGAGTAAATAAGAGATAGCAGAATTTATAGTGGTTTGGGTCAAGACCTACATCCACTACCTTGATTATCTAACCAAGGATTTTCCCAATAAATCCACTAAGAGTTGGTGAAATTCACAAGCTTTCACCAAGTTTTACAATGGGTTGTACCAGGCTCAGCCAAAACCTTTTACACTAGTTTTTCATGGGCTAAACTAAAACCCAACACCTAACTTTTCAAGGCTAAGTTAGAACCTTAACACCTTCAAGCACACCGGGCTTGAAACAACCTCTTAGAGTGACTCCCTCACTCTAAGAATAAAATAAGAAAGGTAGAAGAAAGTACCTATGATCACAACTTGATCTAAATGGTACAAGGTTGAGTGCTGAATACAAGTACAAAAGATAATCGTTTGAGGGCAGCAAAATGTACAAAAGATTTCCTGATTTTTCTGCTCTATAAGGCTTAAACATTCTCTCTAAACTCTAAAAAAACTATCTTCTAAATGTTGGAAGATTCTTTTATACTTGGAGAAACATCTTTGATGGTAGTTTGATAGTTTTCTAGCCATTGAAGACAATTGAGAGTCGGTTCTAGCTGTTACTCTATCTTTTAGTGTAGATTTCAAACTTGCAGGCAGAATGCTCTTAGTCAACTACCCGATATCTTAGTTGACTAGGTTGTCTCTGTTTTCTGCTCCCTGTCTCTGGTAGTTCTGGCAGTAAGCACTTAGTCAACTAGTCCATTTCTTGGTTGACTAAGTTGTCTTTATTTCTCAAACTCATCAGCCCGCCATTTCTCCAATTTGAATCTTGGCCAACCAACATTCTTCCTTATTCAACTAATGAGCTTCCTCCTTGTTAATCAGTCGTGTCTCATTATTTTATCCTCATTTTTTCTTTTAATATACACTTTGAAGGATTGATTTATTAATTTCATACATTAATTTTCTTGCACACTCAAGTAAAGGTATTAGACACAGATGAATGGGAATGTTTTACTATCATCAAAAACTAATGGAGTCAACATTACTTTATAATCAATTCCATAGACCAAGATTGGAATCTAGCAATGCATCATGACCACCCAATTGTTAAGAGAGTTAAAGGGTTCTTTAACAACCTTTTAGCGTACAGTCTATCAGTGTAATTTAGTCCCTCATCATATATCTCTGAGATGATAAGAGCTTGGTACAGTGCCTACTCTTATTGACCTCCATATTTGTTCCTACAATTATAGCATTAGCTTTATAGAGAGTTATGAAACTGTAACACCTTGTACTTTGATAAGTTGGCTAGTAAGGCTCATCGGATGATAATTGAGGTTAATTAGAATGTTGAAAAGTGATGAAGGGTAAAAGGAATAGTTTGGAATAAAATATCTCGCACACGAGGAAATAGCAATTGAATAATAATATTTTTTATTGAGGATGAATTAACAAGATAAAAAGTGATTTGAAAGTGAATCAGGGCATAATAAGACATTTTGGGTGCCAAGGAGACAAGTGAAAATTTTTGAAATAAAATAATATTTTATTAATAAAATAATATTAAAATATTAATATTTTATTCACTGTCGAAATTTTCCATGAAGAAGGAGTATATGGTCAATCTAAGTAGGGGAGAAGAAGAACAAGAAAATTTTGAAGAAAAATGACATTAATGGGGCCCACGTGTCTTTATTAAATAAAGGTAGCGTGAGTAAGTATGTATTTAAATATTGTGGTGATACTGCGTTAAAGTATAAACTTGATATTTTATTAGTACAAGTGTTAAGGAAGAAAAATGAAAAGAAAGTGGAATTAAAAGATTGTGGGAGGATACAATTAAAAAGGGTGAAAACCTTGGAAGGTAAAATGGTAATTTTACCATTAAATTGGTCAAAGCTTCCAAAGGAAGCTTTGACTCTTCATCCTTATCCCATGGCTGGTTCTGATCTCTAGCCAAAAGATATTTTCATCTTCTCCTCCATCCTCTCAATGCCATTTTCAAGCTTCCATGCCTTTTCACATTGCCACCATGCATTTGAAAAGAAAAATGGCTTTGTTTTCAAGGAAAATCGTACTCTTGGAATGAAAATAGATGAGAAAGGAAAGAAAGAAAGGAGAAAGAAAAAGAGAGAAAGGAAGAAAAAGCTTGGTTTTGGTGATTTAAGCAAGGAAAGTTAAGGATTCTTGTATTTAGCTTGAGTAATATTTGAAATTGAGTTAGTGACTAAGAGAAATGTCTTGTGGTAGCAAATATTAGCTTGATTGGAGAAAAATTGGTGACATACAAGCCAATAAACCCATAGGTACATGATGGACTCAAAGTTGAAAAGGAAAGTGGTAAGCTTAACATTATGTTTTGAAGCCTACAGTTAGTTGAATATTGTGAGGAATTATGGTTGTTGAAAAGATCTATTTGCCTAAGCTAGTTGAAAATTGTTAAGTTTGTATGGCATGTTGTTTGAAAGAAATGAAAAAGGAATATTGTGGATGGAGGATTGAGAAACAAAGCATTGAAAGTTAGATAGATAATGATCAATGTAAACTTGGAAATAATTGAGTGAAAGTGAGAATGATTGTTGCTGCCATATATGTGGGTAATGTGTGAAAATATAAGACGAATTTGAATGAAAATGGCTGGAAAAGGTTAATATGGGTGCTAGAGTTATAAATAAGTTACCGATAATTATAATTTAAAGAATTACGCAAGCGAAGGATAAAGGCAACTTTGGAAAAAATGTGTGAAGATGTATATGAATATGCAATGTTAAGTGAGGAAAAGTGGTGATTCTAGCATAATATGAGTTATTAACATGATGGTAATGATTGAATAAGGAGGAAAATAGGAATGATAAACATTAAGATTATTGAATTTGGATTGTTGCTAGGAAGTATATATGTAGAAAAGTTTACCGTCGTGGCATGTTAGTTGAAGTAACGAGTGACCGACAAATAGAAATAGCGAGATACACACCCGAATCAATAGCAACAAAGCGTCTCGCTATTGTAAGGTGAGTAGGGGGTGCCTATTTCAAAAATTTCCATAGCTATATAATGTTATATGTTTTGTAAACATTGCCGTTATTCATTAAATGTAATTGTGGAAAGTATGAGTTGTTAGCTTCGTTAGGTGATTTCTAAATGGATTTATAATGATTTATACATTATTATTGTGGAAAGAATGAGCTAGTAGAACTCATAGGAAATTTGGATAAAAGTTGGTTTGAAAATTGTTTTGGATATATCTATAGATGAGCTATATACGTAAAGTGTTTTAAGAATTGGGAAACAAGCCTTTTATACTATTTTGCATTCCAAAATCCATGCCTTGTATTTTTGTGTGATATTCATAGTTTAAATGCAATTGTTAAATGATTTAGGATGCAAGTTTGGAGTATCGATTTTAGTCCGATCTTTGTATAAGAGAATACACCATGCCTTTTTCTGTGAAAAGTAATTTGAAAGGTTATTGAACCTTGGTTTCAAATGGTTTTAAGCGAGAGACTTGGAAACCTTAAGGTGATTTTTTGAAAATGGTTTTGACAAACCAAGTGCGTCGAGAGTAGGTCGACTGTCACTTCAGTTAATTATGACCCTCGTTCACGAGTGAGCACTACGTAGAGAACCTTTGAGTCACCGATGAGAGATTAGGCATGGCGGGGGCCACGACCTGTGATATGTATGTAGTACCTCGTATTTTGATACAGTGGCTAATAAAGTTTACGGATGCCAATTTAGGTTGATTACTGAGTTAAAAGGGTAATTCAAAAGTGAACTTGTGAAATCTTGATCTCCATAGGCACATAACTAGAAGTAGATGTGATAATGCGGACTAGGGCTAATTTCGTAATTTCTCTTGGTAAGCTCCTACAAGTGGGTTTTTTTGATCCTATTAAGGTCTAAATAGGCCTACGGAATGAATGAATAATGTTTATGATGGTAAATAAATGAGGAAGATAAAAATAATGATAATTTCCATGGTACGGGCAAAATGGTCATTTTGCATCTCAAGTCTAAATTTTTAAGTTTCATGGACCCAAGTACCTTTAGACTATTATGGACTTTGTTTTGGTGTCAAAAGAGCAAAAAGGTTGCACAAAGGATGGAAGGAAGACAAAGCCACCATGTTAAAGGCATTTTGGTAATTTCGATGAATATTTGGATTAACTTGAAGCATAAATATCTGAGCTCCAGCAGCTTCTCCTTCTTTTTCTTCCTCCCTTTTCACGTTCCTTTTATCCTTCATGGAAGCTTGTTTTGCAACTTCCATAACTCTCTCTCTTTAGCTCTAATTTTCATGCTTTTGTGCACTTTTTCATAAAACCTTTGTGCTCTTTCACTTTCTCACTTTAAAACCCTTGAAAAATCTTACTTCCATATTTTCTCTCACTAGCTAGGTGTTTTAGAGAGAGAAAGAGAGAGCTTCCATAATAGCCTGAAGAATTTTGAAAGAGAATTCAACTACAAAGACCATCAAGGTGAGTAATGAATTAGGTTTAATTTTCAAGTTGTTAATAATGGTTGATGATTAAAGTGCTGAGTTAATCTATTGTTTAGATTGTTAATCATTTTTAGAATGACTAGAGTAGAGTAAACAAATGGCCACTTAATGGTAATTGGGAGCTAGTTAGGAATAACTAGCTGAACTTGAATTAGGAAATAGCTTTTGAGAGTGTATTAATGCCAATTTGGGTTGGTTGTGATGTTGTGTGTGTATAGGTTCCAACAAGGCCTCACATGTCCATTTGGAACATTAGTTGAGGTTAGAGTCAAGCAAAAGAATCATCAAGACCGGTGAGTGAACTTGCATTTCAAAATCGTTTTGGGCAATATAATTGTGTTTTGTATGAAACATTGAATGATTTATTCTAACTTTTCTTAAAAAAAAATGTGTGCCGAGGAACAAGCCCTTGATAAAATGTTTTGGTGTTGTGAAAATGTGAAATGTGTAAAAAGACGAACCTATGTGCTCCTATATTATGTTGATATATATATATATATACGAATATACATTGTGCATTGATGAATAATGTTATGTAATGATATTGACCCGGCAATGTGCGAGTAGGAGTGCGCATAAGCAGATGATGACCCGGCTATATGCAAGTGGGAGTGGGCATAAGCCGATGCTGACCCGACTATGTGTGAGTAAGGAGTGCGCATAAGCCGATGATGATTACCTGGCTATGACGATGAATGAAGTGGGGTGGTGTACGTGTTTACATATGTTTATATATGTATATGTGATAGAAAGTTTATGATTATACTATGTGATCGAAATGAAAAATGAGAAACTTGATTATTGTCAATGTGTTCACTTTGATGTGCAATATGATAGGAATGGATTTTCTAGCATGTGAAAATCCCTTAATTGTCATCTCCCCTGAATCTCATTGTAGCGAGAAACATTCTATCCTCCATGCTACCCTATTCGATTTTTGACTTATTTTTCACGCATTTAGCTTCATGGATTGATCTTGGGTTTTTGCAACACTATGAGGTTATTAATCATAGTTTGAAAGGAGGGGTTTTTAGTATTAAATTAAATCAATTGCCTTGTTTTTCAAACAAGTGCATCATGATTTCTAAATTCTTCCTATCGATTGCTTTTTCCCTTCTTATATTCACTCACTGAGTTTTATACTCACATTTTTAAAATTCTGAGTCGCACTCATATGCTCGCCTTCTTCGTAGGTACTATGGCATCTTAGTAGCTGTACCTTCACCCACGGTCACTTTGCTAACAGTCAAGAGTCGTATGCTTGTGTATACACATAAGTAATGTAGACCACTAAGATTCATGTTAGAAAAATCAAATATGTATATTTGATTATTGATGCCATTATAGGCTGGCAAACGAGTAACATTATTTTAACATAATACGAATGTGAATATTAGGTTGTTATAAAAGGTTACTGAAATAATTATAGTGGAGAATTACAATATGTGGTTTTAGAAATGATGGTTGGGAATGATGATCGGAATTGCATAAAGAACCTTGCTTGGGCTTAGTGGGCTATGCCAATTGGGCCCATGCGCTGGTCATGGCTTGGGATTTGGGTCGTGACAATGTATATTTGGCTAGGCCACAAGTGACCTGGTGGAGTGAGACTCTCGGATGTGCACGGTTGCGACCGCTTGATTCTCCGATGTCGACCAACATTGTGAGATTGCCATGGCTATGGGAATCCGGTGGAGTAAGACTCCCAGATTATTATTATGTGGAGGTAGGTCCACGTGCTGATATATACTTTCTTACTCAAGAGCCTTGTGAGTTTTTCAACGCGTACTCTTTTGCATGGTGGAGGGTTTAGATTTTCTCTGCAGCTCCTCTATTTAAATAAAAGCTTTCCGTGCTTACTTGACGATCATGACTTGGTTTATGTGGTTAAACACTTTGATTTCTTTACATGCCACACATTTTGGAAGCGTGCATACCTTTATACCACATTTCATATTTTAAGGGCAAATAATATTTATGGTACTTGAAACTCTTTCTGTTACACTTATTTACAACATTGTTTTGCCAAAGAAAGCATTGTATTATGATTTTACGATATTATTTTTACAAGGCACAAATATCTTTCTTGTGGTTTGGTTTATAAGATTAGCATTTTGTATTCTGGTTTTATTATTCAAATGATCTACTTATTGCTTGTTTCCCATCTATTCCCTGCTCACGGAGCCAATGATCACTGAGTTTGTGACATTCACCCCCTTATTTCCCTTTTGCAGATAGTGATCAACCTAGCGTGCAATCATCGGTACTTATGGTCCATCGCAGATGGGTAAAGGCATCCCATAGCATTTCATTCCAAGTCGCCCCGCTGCTAGAAGTCGAGTCGTAGCACTTTGTTTATTTAATTGTAAATGAATAATGGCTTTGGTATAAGTATTAAATTGGAGACTTTAGACTTCATTGTATATACTTATGATTATATGTTAAAAGACTGAATTGGTTATTGTAATTGTGGTTCAAGTTATGATATGAAAATATATGATTTCAGCACTAATATGGATTGGGGAATGAGTATAGTGCATTATCGGGAATCTCTAATAAGGCTTGCTTGGGTCTAGTGAGCTATGCCTATTAAGCCCATGCGTTGGTCATGGCCAAGGATTTGGGCTGTGATAATGGGATAGTGCAATCATCATCCTTAAGCAACTCTATCATCCACATTGTTCAAGATTGAGATCTTTCTACTCAAAGACATATTAGAGACTCTTATGATTAGTGTAGATCCCACACGTCTTCTTGTAAAGGTAATGTCTCCAAATCTTGAGTGCAAACACAATGGCATCTTTAAGTCATGAGTATAATAGTTTTGCTTATGCTTTTTCAACTGTCTAAAGGCTTAGGCTATGACCTTGCCATGTTGCATCAACACACATCTCAAACCAACACGTGAGGCATTGCAATAAACCATATATCCACCTACTCTTTAAAGTAGGCTAAGTATATGAGCTGAAGTAAGACAACTCTTCATCCTTCCAAAGCTCTCCTCACAAGCATCATTCCATTGGAACTTCACATTCTTTAAATCAGTCTAGTCATTGGTGCAGCAAGTTTAAAGAAATCATTTACAAACCATCTATAATACCCCGTTAAACTTAAAAAGCTACGAATCTCCATCACAGTGGTTGGCCTTTGTTGTTTCTCCATTACCTCTTTTTTCTTTGGGTTTACCGTAACTCTTTTTTTAGAAATCACATAACCCAATAAGCTAACACTATCTAACCAAAGCTCACACTTGGAGTACTTGGCATATAATTGATGATCTCTCAACACCTTGAGCATAATCCTAAGATGTTGCTCTTGTTCCTTCTCACTCTTTAAGTATACCAAAATGTCATTAAAGAATACCACAGCAAAACTGTCCAAATATGGTTTGAACACTCTATTCATCATGTCCGTAAAAAGCTGTTGGGGCATTTGAAACACCAAAGAACATAACCAACAACTCATAATGTCCATACCTAGTATGGAATGCAGTCTTAGGCACATCCTCCTACCTACTCTTAAGTTGGTGGTAACTAAAACAAAAATTAATCTTGGAGAAACATTAAACTCCCTGCAACTGATCAAACAAACCATTGATATGATGAAATGTATACTTATTTTTTAAAGTCACCCTATTAAGCTATCGGTAATTGATGCATAGCCGGAGTGATCCATCATTCTTCCTTACAAACAATACTGGTGCACCCTATTATGACACACTAGGGCATAAGAAATCCTAATCTAGCAAATCTTCCAACTGATCCTGGAGTTCCTTAAGTTCTACTACTACCCTTAACTGTAGCTCGTGTTTGAGGTGGCATCTTTACCTACATAAGAGCAAACAATAAACTCTATATAGTAAACAAAAAGGTAGATTCTAAACAAATAAGGGAATCTATGTAGTCTCTCGTTCGCGAGCTGTGTTGTAGTTCACAAATTGAAAACAAGACATGACATAAGAACTCTGCTAACTCAAGACAAATTGCTTAGGACTTAAACAAATATAGGGCTCTGATACCAACTTTGTCATGACCCAAATTTGGAGGCCATGACCAACACAAAGGTATCGATGGGAGTGACCCACTTAACACATGCAATCTTAAGACAAATAAAATAAATCAAATGCTTAAAATTTCTTCATGGGACTCATCACCATGGAACCATATATCAAACACTCATGAACATGTTATATCACATAGGAATATGTTATATTGGTTTTCATGCTAACGTGATCAAAATGTGGAAGCAACACATATCAAGTAACTTATATTAGCCATCCTATGGCAAATACAAAGTGTAGCCATCCCATGGCAATTTTTGAAATACATGTCATTTAATACAAGACATAGCAAAATATTATCCATGACAATCAAACATAGATAACCACACCGAATAGTATCGGCAGAGTACGACTTGAAATAAAAAAGCTGACACCAACTAGATGCCTTATCGAACACCTAACAATGTTGATTATGGAAGTAGTTCTTTCCTAGGGACAGCAAGCTCAAGCAACTATTGATCTACAAAACAAATGCATCTTACGTGGATGAGTTATAAATAACTCTATGAGCAGATACAGGGAAGAGGAACAAGCTAAATGGGAGAGTGTTTGCCAAAGATACTTTTAAAATAAGTGCATGTAATCCATTTTAAACAATATCAAAGGTTTTCCTTTCAACCATAAGAAATATTCAAAAAGTTTGTGAATTCAATCTCCGAGCAAAATCAAACATTCCAGAGTACAAGTTATTTGCCTAGTAAGATAACTTGTTAAAGAAACTTCAATACCATCATCTCTGTCATAGCCCAAATCCCGGGCCATGACCGACGCATGGGCCCAATGGGCATAGCCCACTAAGCTCAAGCAAGCCTTTTTTTTTATGCAATCCTAATCATTATTCTCAACCGTCATTTCTAAAACCACATATTACAATTCTCAATTATAAATATTTCAATAATGTTTTATAGCAATCTAATATTCACATTTGTATTATGCTAACATAGTATCACTCATTTTCCACCTTATAGTGGCATCAACAATCAAACATACATATTTGATTTTTTTAATATGAATCTTAGTGGTCTTTATTACTTATACATGTACATAAGTATAAGACTCTTGACCGTCAACGGAGTGACTCTGGGTGAAGATACAGCTACTGAGTTGCCATAGTACCTACCAAAAAGATGAGCATACGTGGACCGCTCAATCTAGGTCCCAATTGCTTCTGAATCTAAAAACATGAAGTTTAAAAACGTGAGTATAAAACTCAATGAGTGAACATAAGAAGGGAACAAGCAATCAATAGAAGGAATTTGGAAATCATGATGCACTTGTTTTAAAAACAATGCAATTGATTTAATTTCTTACTAAAAACCCCTCATTTAAAACTTTGATTAATAACTTCATAGTGTTGCAAAAACCCCAGATCAATCCATTAAGTTAAATGGGTGAAAACTAAGTCAAAATCAAGTAAGGTAGCAAGCATGGCAGCAAGTTTCTTGCTGAAGCGAAGTTCATTCTCGCTGCAGCGAGATTCAGGTGGCCAAAACAGAAAGTTTCTCGCTGCAACAAGAAACAGTGTTGGTTTGCATGTGCTTCAGCTTTTCTAGCATATCTCCATTACATAAGTCCAATTGACTTGATTTTTTTAACCATTACAAATATAAGAGAACGGGCTACAACTTTGATGTTTAACACTTTTCCATGTTCAGAAGGGAAGGTGGTCAAAATCTTTATTGAAGTGAAAGAACTACATCAAAACCCAAGAGTTTCTCGCTGCATCGAGAAACAGGGCTGGCTTATGCCCCCACCACCCGAGAGTTTCTCGCTTAGGGAGAATACATTCTCGTTGCAGCGAGATTCAAGGGAGATGACAATTAAGGGATTTTCACATGCCACAAAATCCATTCCTACCATATTGCACATCAAAGTGAGCACATTGACAATAATCAAGTTTCTCATTTTTCATTTCGATCACATAGTATAATCATAAACTTCCTATCACATATACATATATAAACATATATAAACACATACACCACCCCACTTCATTCATCGTCATAGCCAGGTCATCATCATCATCGGCTTATGAGCACTCCCTACTCGCACATAGCTAGGTCAGCATCGGCTTACGCGTACTCCCACTCGCACATAGCCAAGTTAGCATCGGCTTATGCGCACTCCTACTCTCACATAGCCGGGTTAGCATAGGCTTATGCGCACTCCTACTCACACATAGCCGGGTTAATATTATTACACAACATTATTCATCAATGCACAACATATATTCGTATATATATATATATATATCAACATAATATAGGAGCACATAGGTTCGTCCTTTTACACATTTCACATTTTCACAAACCCAAAACATTTTATCAAGGGTTTGCTCCTCGACACACATTTTTTAGAAAAGTTAGGATAAATCATTAAAATGTTTCATACAAAACACAATTATATTTCCCAAAACGATTTTTAAATGCAAGTTAACTCACCGGTCTTGTTGATTCTTGTGCTTGACTCTAACCTTAACTAATGCTCCAAATGGACATGTGAGGCCTTGTTGGAATACACACACAACATCACAACTAACCCAAATTGGCATTAATATAATTCCAAAAGCTCTTTCCTAAATCAAGTTCCATGAGTTGAGTTATTCCTATCTAGCTTCCAATTGACATTAAATGGCTATCTATTCTTTCTACTCTAGTAACTCTAGAGATAAATAAATAACCGTCAATAATAAAACAACTCACAACTCTAATTACTAGCCTTTATCAACAACCTAAAATCAATCCTCATTTATTTACCATCATAAACATTATTCATTCATTTCTTAGGCCTATTTAGACCTTAATAGCATCAAAAAACCCATTCGTAGGAGCTCACCAAGAGAAATTACAAAATTACCCCTAGTTCGCATTATCGCGTCTACTTCTAGTTATGTGCCTATGGAGATCGAGATTTCACAAGTTCACTTCTGAATTACCCTTTTAACTCATTAATCAACCTCACTTAGCATTCGTAAACTTTATTAGCCACGGTATCAAAATACGGGGTACTACAGTCTCCCCCACTTAAAATGAATTCGTCCTAGAATTCAAATCGGCGTTGGGTGAATAATCAAAGTTCTAAAGTTCTACCACATCATTTTCGTCAGGCATTCTTAACATAGAACCTTGGTTTATGCATCATATCGACTTCCAATCTTATATAAAACTCGACAATGTAATAGTATATAGTTATGTGTACCACTATTGTTGGATCAAAATAATATCATTCTTTATCTTATGAAGAGAATTCAAATATGCTATTAATTCTGGTCACACCTTAATCAAATCATCCTTAAATCATCAATCATGCATGTTTACCTAACCATCCACAATTCCTCTACCTTGATCTTTTATCAAATGTTCCAACATTCTAGCATTTATTCCACCATTGACTATAGGTCTAAATGGTCAACCAATCTCTATTCCGCTTTACATACCTCCATACAAATTCCATTCAAGCATTTCATAATACATAAAGATCAAACACTCTTTATTTATTCATATATATTTAACATCACGGATGATTCAAATACGGTAACCATTAGTAACCACATTCCCAAAAACAAACACTAATACTTTCATGATTGAGTGCTTACTAGATAGATCTTAACTTATATCACAAGGCATTTCAATAAATCATGACATTCACATACCTCCTATGATCTTAACCAATCCCTTCAATCAATAACTCAACTTCTCAAGATTAAAGTTGCTCAAAATTTTCCCTTTAAAGTTCCTTTCCAAGTTTCATTTTGACTACTAATCATTTCTATATTTCCAATGTCATAGCTAATTTGCTCATCATCAGTCACCTACAACATATCTAACTTGATATTTCTCAAATTTACTCCAACATCAGATCTCATGGCCTCATTAGTTTATCAATCTGAAGATCAAATTAAACATTTATCTCTCCTTAACTGCACTTTAAAATTTAAGAATCATCTATTAAGACCTTTCTGATATTAACTTCTTTTAGTCCTTTTTACCTTAGAAAGTTAAATCCATAATCATTCATTTTGAATCATTAGCTTTATACCAATCAAGGTAGATTTTACACTTTTAATTATACGAATTCAAATGCACACCTTTACGAATAAGCTATAAACCTTTCCCCACATCTTTATATATCAAAACTATATATATTGAAGCTATACCAAAACTAATACATCATTTTCCATTTCCCCTTAGGATATTAAATTAATGTCATACTTCTCTATTTGTGTACTTCATAATAACCTAACAATTTCTAGCTCACAGTTAAGCTAGTTCATATGTCAAGCCTCTAAGGCTATATCAAAACACCAAGTTTTATCACGATATAATAAAATTTGATGAACTCTTACCAAATGTATAAACACTTATTTTTAAGCTAACAACATTATAATCCACATGTTCACTACTAAAATCAGTGATAAATTATCTTAATCATTGTCTGGCACTATAACCATTGATAAAACATCATCATCGAATCAAATTATAACTAACTCCGCATGAGCTTTTATACTAATATGCAACATATATATCCATACATATATATTTCCAAAAATTTTAACTTCAAACAGCCTTAGGCATATCAAGCTCAATAAGCCATCTGTAAAACCAAGATAACCAACAATCAAGTTTAAAATCATTTCTTCTCTGGGTTGGTTAGATCATGCTCATCATTTGTGGTGAACACACAAAGCTGATTTCAATATTCCATTATCATACAAGAGTCAACCACTAATTGGCACCATTTTTGAACACCACGTGTTTTATAAGTTGATTTTCTTAGTCAAAATTCATATTGTAGTATTCCAACTTTAGGTCATGTCTCATTACCAAATCTTTACTCATATACGAGTACTTGAATTCTCAAATCATCATCTATTTTCTAAGTAGATCTCTGCCATTCTCGTAGCGTATTTCTATTCCCTCACCAGTAATAGTATCATTTAATCAACCCGTATCACCCTCGTTCTTTAAACATTTGAAACAGAATTCAACCTTTGACTACCCTTACCAAGCACTTTACCTTGATAATTACTCAAAATAAATTAAAACTTGTGGGGGAAGTACATTTCACAATTTATGCCTTGCATATACAATTATGTCAAGACCAGAACCTCATCAGGTCCACAAAACAGTAGGATAATCATTGCCTCAAACCAGCATTTCCAAGTATACTTATGCTTGTAGCGTACCTTGGTACTACGTGACATATCAGTCGCGAGCATCAACATCGCTATAAAACTATTAGCTCCTCGAGCTTTAATGTTTCCTCATTGTGAAAGATCTCTCGAATTTATCTTACCAGGGTGTTCACAAGGTGGATACATGCTTGTAATTTACAGTTCAATGCCTAAAGAAGTGAACATTGTCTCATCATTAAAGTTCTACCCTTATCTATCAATCATAGCTCCCTTGCACATTTACCTATACATTGTTGGGTTACTCACAAGCCACCCATGGCCATCCAAATTTCTATCTCTTATAGCAAGCCAAGCTAATATATTTTTTTATGCTTTTCCATACACTTCTAAAACACTTAAACACCTCTTTTAATAGGGTTCCATCGAGAACTTAAACAATCAAAGGCTTATCTTTAAAGCCACTCATAACTTTAATCGTTCATTGTATGCCGGATAACACTTTAGCTCACTGACCCCACTAGACATTATTTTAAAATCTCCCAAGGTGTCTGTGTTCTTAGTTCAGATCAGACCATCTAACTTAGTATAATTGCATTAATTATCCTTAAGCTCTTTATGCTCAACATATCAACATCCATATTTCCCCCTCGTTCATGTTATTGACCTTGTTAAGGTATATGTGGCTTTTCAACCTTTCACAGTACATTCCACATTTATGCCAGAGCATTCTTAATCTCTTGCCAAGCCTATAGTGATGTAACCATAAATCAGGGTAAACTCCCCTATGGGATATGTCCTTCCATATGATGCATGGGATCACAAGATGTACAACTCCAAGTGTATGCCTACATATTGAGAACCTCCATATATTTTTTGATCATGGAAACCACAGTTTGCAAAACTAGCTTTCTATCACAAGTTTACGATCGGAACATTAGTCTCCACATATCTCGGTTTGGACATACTTCACTACTAACATTCGTATACCTTTACCACAACATCCAGTGCAAATTGATTAAGCAATGATCTCCAAATTTACTCTTAGGTACACATATATCAAATTGTACACCACTTAGTGTTAAGATATTGCCTTTACTCATCAATTTTTTTTTTTACCAATTACATTCATAAGATAAACATTTCACTAAATTTTTGTATATTGCTTTTGCAGTCATAAGATCAAAATTTCTTAAGTTTAGGATGTAGAAGCTTCCTCTTAAATCATATCCGAAAATCCACATGTTTTAAGTCCCTTATTGTCATGACCCGGTACTCCCCTCGAGCCCGTGACAACCATCGCGGTGTCCCAATGACACTCATTACTTGGAATGTCAACCGAAATCCCGCAAGGCTTTAATATCAGTTTCTCATTTCCCCTGTGAGTAACTGTTGCCAAATATCATGTTATAATAGATTTTAAACTATTTCCAACTTAAAACAATAAAAAAAATTATTTCTGTCTCACAGGGGCATTTTGGTCATTTTTCCCTAAAAATTTCGAAACTAGCTAAAAATGTAGTATGTGAGTACAAAACACATAATTCATAATCAAAATTAAGTTTAAACATCTAAAACCTTCATTTAAAATGAAATTATGATTATTTGGATATAATAAAAAAATAAAAAAAATATTCAATAAAATATTTTATTTTCTTATAAAACAATATTTTTAGAGTTATACGTAAATAATTTTTGCAGCGTAAAAGCAAAATAAATTCATACATACTGTAATACAGTAAGCCAGAGTATTTAATTTAATTTACAATAACCAGTGGGCCCTCGAATAACCAAAAGTAAGAAAGACTGTGAATATACAATTTGGAGGATGCAAATCCAATGGTAGTCTCGATGAAATCAGCTATCTACAACCTATTCTGAGCCTGAAATGGGTGGAAAGGAGGGTGGTGAGATTATATAATCCCAGTGAGTAAACAAACATCATCAAAAATATCTAAAGTCGAGTAAGCGGAGACGATTAAAATATTCCATCTCAATATGTATTTCATAACATAAATATTCATTTCATTTAAATAATCAACATGGCTTATGAGTATCTTAAATGCTTGGCTCCTGCCAAAATCATTCTCGGGAATACCTTGGCCAAGGCATTTAACTAAGTCTGCCAAGGTTGTTAAAAAGTTTCGTGTACACATAAACATATTTTTAGTTTTAAAAACACAGCCGTTTCTTGGCGTTAGCGGAGTTCATCATCAGAAGGTGGCTCGGCGTGACATGAACTCTAACCATACCTCAAGAGATACCCTACGCGTCTCTCCGATCGAGGTACATATATAACTGGATTACGTGCCCCTCTAATAGGCTAGTCCACAGAACCCGCCCACTGCAGCAAGCTAAACCCACCATACAATAAAAAATTCAACAGCATGACATGGCAATTTTATCATTATCCAGCCTATCAAGGCAAACAACAGTTTATACATTTTCAACACAAATACCAATTCAGCCATTCATGCCAATATTGCCATAAGCCAACCAACTAGAACCATAAATTCACAATACATCAAACGGTCTCCAATTACTCTATTTTCAAAGCCATCATTCAATTCCAAGACAATTTATAAAATCATTTCATTTAAAAACATTTTGTTTATAAAACCTAAAAATTAACCATTTAAACTCATTTTCCATAACATTCACAAAATCGAATAAAAAGACCACTTTAGATAATTAAAATGATGATAAGGTTACTCACTTTTTCGGGAGACGAATTTTTAGAGTACTTTGACTATCGATCCTCGGGTACAATTTCTTTACCTATATCGGAGGATTCACCACCTAAACATAATGCACAATCAAGCAATTTACCACATTGGTGCTAAACCGTTATAAAACTATATGGATGCATGAAATGGAATGTAAATTATTCAGATTATCGTCTAAACACGGTGTTCTACACAAATTCAATTGTGCACCTAAATATAATGGTATTGGCCTAATTCGATCTATCACTCGATTAATTGGCCAATATGTCCAATTTAACTCTAAACAATTCCATTTTTCTTCCAATTCTCCAAACCATCAAACACAAGTCAAACAACATAAAATTTAGCAAAATTATCTTCACATTTTCTCTTGAGAATTTCGACCATGGTGGGTGCATCAACACTATGATTTTTTCTACTTGATTTTCTCTCTGTAATTCATCATTTTCTAACCAATTCACTTGGAATAAAATCAAATCTACCATTCAAACTTTACATGGAAAATTCAGCCAATGATGGGTGATGGGAGAAAGTGAATTTTTCTTGCTTGATTTTCATGCTACACATCACTAACTAGCTAAAAACACTAAAATATCTTAAAATCTAACCAAATCAAGCATCAAAACTCGTCCCCCCATGTTCAGCCAGCAAGGGTATCCTCATGCAAACTTGATTCTCAACCATGGAAAATGAAAAAAAAATGCATAGGAAAGGTAGATCACAAGCTAGAATTGAAAAATCTTACCTTTTTTCACTTGTTTCCTTGAATTTTTCCACCTAGGGTTTTTGTTCTTCTTTTCTTCCCTTGTTCTTCCTTTGTTCTTGCTTTGGCCAGCCATATGAAGAGAAACGGGTTTATTTTATGCTAATTTATAAGAAAAATAATAAATGGATGAGAATTTGACACATGTCACCATTCCATTGGTTCATGTGTCATTCTTACTCATTAAACAATCTCTCTCCACCATATAAATTTTCTCAATTATCCATGATAATATTGGGTAAAATCCATGTGCTGGATAAGTGTTAGGCGTGTAAAATTACCATTTTTGCCTCTAGGGTGGCAAAATAACTATTTTGCCCTTATGCTCGAAAAAATGCCGGAATTAAAATTTTTCACTTCTCAAACTCAAATTATACTCCAAATGATCAATCTTAGTCAAAAATTTCATCCAACACTCACATCTTAACCTTGGGTGGCAAAATAACCATTTTGCCCCTCGATCATGAAAATTTCAATTTGACTCCAAATTGGTCCTCGAACTCTGAATCACCATTTTAAGTCATTCTGGGGTTTTAAAATTCTCAATTTCATCTTAAAATCTCGATTAGGACTAGTTCGAGGCTTAATTCAACTTAGTTGCACTACAAGGTACACTATCGACTTTTGACGATTTTTCGGGGCTTTCCAAGTATGCAAGCTTTCTGTCAATTACATGAATGACATGGCTAATACTTTATAAAGTCGGGCTTGACACTTACCTTTGGAGAAGTCACGTTCAAGACTAATCATTTACATCATAGGTTGCATATTGAACCAAACATATTTTTAAATTGACCTTTAAAGCAATTCATATATCGATATGCATATAAAACTCCATATGGCACTTAGACTAAATTTTTTATTTCCATGTCATTTAATTTCAAACTACTAAATCCACATATAGTCCTTTAATCCTTTGGCTCCATACTAAGCATAGCAAAATTCAAGCTCATCCTTAGTGTAGATCATTTACTAGCCTTTTACTTCATGACCATACGTCAATTATAATAATCAGTGATTTTCACCCTTGAGCTAATTCATGCAATTATAACCATAAACCACAATAATTCAATTCAAGCCTTGGAATCTCGCAATTACTTAATTAGAATCAAAACTAACTCCATCTAGGCTACTACACACATATTTAGCACATATCCGCATATAAAATATTTTGGAAGTACGACACCATTATATATGGCATAAAAAGCTCACTTAACATAGTGCACTTACATTCGTGCACACAAATATTGGTTTATTCTTACCCCAAATGGTTAAATTTATACACTCCAAGTGAATTACAACCATCACTATTCATTCCAATCAAAGTGCACCCCTTATTACCATTATCGTACATGTTCCTTTATATCAACCTCAATAATGATCCAATGTCATCCAATTTCTTCCCATTGACAATTATGGGCTTAAATTATATCTCCACTAAATGAATAAGTCATTATCGACCTATTAGTCCAACTCCAATTTCCTCCATCTTTAATCAAAGGGATTTGTTATTACATTAACCTTTCATTAGGAGCATTTGGTTAAAATCTATCCAACAACAGCTCGTGTCTCGGGGGGTATCTCAAACCGGGATAATGGTACCACTTATGAGGTTACTAGAAATAGGAGTTTATATAGCCTCCTGATTATGAATTATGCTGCAGTCACAAACCATAAACAAGACTCTACATGAACTCTGACAACTCTGCTGACTAACACGAGAATCCTTAGGACTCGACTAAACCTAGAGCTCTAATACCAACTTTGTCACAACCCAAATCCCGGGCCATGACCGACGCATGGGCCCAATAGGCATAACCCACTAAGCCTAAGCAAGCCTTTTTTTTTATGCAATCCCAATCATCATTCTCAACCGTCATTTCTAAAACCACATATTACAATTCTCAATTATAAATATTTCAGTAACGTTTTATAGCAATCCAATATTCACATTTGTATTATGCAAACATAGTATCACTCATTTGCCACCTTATAGTGGTATCAGTAATCAAATATACATATTTGATTTTTTTAATATGAATCTCAGTGGTCTTCATTACTTATACATGTACACAAGCATAAGACTCTTAACCGTCAGTGGAGTGACTCTGGGTGAAGATACAGCTATTGAGTTGCCATAGTACCTACCAAAAAGACGAGCATACATGGATCGCTCAATCTAGGTCCCAATTGCCTCTGAATCTTAAAACATGAAGTTTAAAAATGTGAGTATAAAACTCAGTGAGTGAACACAAGAAAGGAACAAGCAATCGATAGAAAGAATTTGGAAATAATGATGCACTTGTTTCAAAAACAATGCAATTGATTTAATTTCTTACTAAAAACCCCTCATTTCAAACTTTGATTAATAACTTCATAGTATTACAAAAACCCAAGATCAATCCATGAAGTTAAATGGGTAAAAATTATGTGAAAATCAAGCAAGGTAGTAAGCATGGCAACAAGTTTCTTGCTGCAGCAAAGTTCATTCTCGCTGTAGCGAGATTCAGGCGGCCAAAACATAAAGTTTCTCGCTGTAGTGAGAAACAGTGTTAGTTGGCATTTGTTTCAATTTTTCTAGTATATCTCTAGATACTAGATTCCAATTGACCTAATTTTTAGACCATTAGAAATCTAAGATGCAAGGCTACAACTTTTATGTTTATCCATTTTCCCATTTCTGAAGGGAAGATGGTCAAAATCTTCATCTAAGTGAAAGCAATGCATCAAAATCTGAGAGTTTCTCGCTGTAGCGAGAAACAGAGCTGGCTTATGCCCCCACCACCCGAGAGTTTCTCGCTGTAGCGAGAATGAGATGACAATTAAGGGATTTTTACATGCCACAAAATCCATTCCTACCATATTGCACACCAAAGTGAACACATTGACAATAATCAAGTTTCTCATTTTTCATTTTGATCACATAGTATAATTATAAACTTTCTATCACATATACATATATAACATATATAAATACGTACACCACATCACTTCATTCATTGTCATAGCCAGGTCATCATCATCATCGGCTTATGCGCACTCCCACTCGCACATAGCCGGGTCAGCATCGGTTTATGCATACTCCTACTCGCACATAGCCGGGTCAGCATCGGTTTATGCACACCATATATTCGTATATATATATATATATATATATATATATATATATATCAACATAATATAGGAGCACATAGGTTCGTCCTATTACACATTTCACATTTTCACAACACCAAAACATTTTGTCAAAGGTTTGTTCCCTGGCACACATTTTTTAGAAAAGTTGGAATAAATCATTCAAATGTTTCTTACAAAACACAATTATATTTCCCACAATGATTTTGAAATGCAAGTTCACTCACAAGTCTTGTTGATTCTTTTGCTTGACTCTAACATCAATTAATTCTCCAAATGGACATGTGAGGCCTTGTCGAAACCTATACACACACAACATCACAACCAACCCAAATTGGCATTAATATAATTCCAAAAGCTCTTTCCTAAATCAAGTTCCACTAGTTATTCCTATCTAGCTTTCAATTGCCATTAAATAGCTATCTATTCTTTCTACTCTAGTAACTCTAAAAATAAATAAACAACCCTCAATAATAAAACAGCTCACAACTGCAATTACTAGCCATTTTCAACAACCTAAATCAATCCTCATTTATTTACCATCATAAACATTATTCATTCATTCCTTAGACCTATTTAGACCTTAATAGCATAAAAAAAACCCACTCGTAGGAGCTCACCAAGAGAAATTATGAAATTGCCCCTGGTCTGCATTATCGCGTCTACTTCTAGTTATGTGCCTATGGAGATCGAGATTTCACAAGTTCACTTCTGAATTACCCTTTTAACTCAGTAATCAACCTTAATTGGCATCCGTAAACTTCATTAGCCACCGTATCAAAATACGGGGTACTACAGTCTCGATGGATACGAACTCATTTAAAAAGGATTTTATAAGGTTTTGTTGAAAACCCATTCTTAGGCCTTTGAAATAAAAATGATAGTTTGTAAAATGTTCAAGTACTTCCAAGAAAAACAATTTGTAAATATTGGGCTTTAAATCTTTTTTAAAAGATGTTGAGGAAAACAAAGGTTTAGTTTTAAAGGAAATGAAATAATGTTGTTCTCTTTAGAAAATCCTTGAAGAAAATGAATAGATTCCAAAAATAATATAGCTTGTAGTTTATTGAGTAAAATTTGTCTAAACACCAATGTCTAGCAATTACCCAATTCAAAGATCAAGGTTGAGACAAATACCAAATCCAAATGCTAGAATCGAAACAAATAGCAACTCAAGCACCATGGTCAAAACAATTACCAAAACCAAAATCCAAAATCAACTATATCAATTCCAAAGACCAAAGTCCAAACAAATATCGAATCCCAATTCCATAAAGCCAAGTATCATTACAAATAGATTGTGGAGCACTAAATAGTATGGACAATCAAATCAAAGCATGTCGTAGCACCAAAGTTCTCATGACCCAAATTAGGGAGTCCGTGACTAGTACACGAACCCGTCAAGAGAAGTTCACGAAACCCAAGCAAGGCTTAAAATTCAAAAAATACACATATAGCCAAGGGTTTTCCAAGTCCACATATTCATGTAATATATTAAACTCAAATACACAAATGTTGTCCTTGGCACATAGTTCATACATAATATTTATAAAGCCATACATTGGCCATTAAATAGGGTTCATACTTAACAGCCCTTACACATATTCAAATGGCACATCATGCCTACATACACATCTTACCCAAGTACAAAGTAGAAGCTCACGATAGATATAGTGGAGTGGACATGTTGGTTAGGGACCTACCGGATGCCAAAATTAGTTTGTCAATAAAGACCCTTGCCACATAGTCTTATGACCTATTTATCTCCACATGATACAATAAATGGGTGAATCATCAAATACTCAGTCAGTAATGCAGATAAATCAATCATGTGTGTGTGTGTGTGTGTCTGTACACACACACATTTAGTGTTATCAATGCTAACAAATTGCTCTAACAAGCATCTCCAATATTCAAAGCATATCAATCATCCTTATGAAATTTCCACAAGTAGTACTCATCAACTAGGCTTATCCTTACAACCATTCAAGGTTATTCTCAATTGGCTTCCCTCAATCACAGAAATACCATAACAAATTTCAAAGCAAATTTATCTGAGCCTATGCCATATTACTCACAATCCAAATCATAATTGTAGAGTGGTCTTTCCCTAAACATCATCAAATCATGCACAATGGCCTACTAGCAGAGTTAAATCGCGCCCAAGGTAAAGTTGTTAATAGATAAACAAATCACATGCATGCCAAAGCAACAGGCGAAAAATTAGAGTCATCGTTCGAAGTAATCTCCTAATGGACAACATTGCCCAAAGTAATCTTAGGCAGGTGGCATAATAAACCAAGTGATCATCTGAAGTAATATCAATCAATGGCATCAAAGCACTGTAAACAGGAATCACAGGCGGGACTAACTCCACAATCCTTACTTACCACCATTCCAACACACAAATAGTCATAAAGTATTGGACCCACTCAACCTTAAATCAAATCAACGTCCAAAATTCATCCCTCGGATGGAATACAAATCCACAAATGAGGCCATCATGCCTTTGGCATCCCATGTGTCCATATCAAACCTTAAATCACATTTAGGGAGCTTCAATTATCTATAAGCTTGGTATAGTTCTAAGTGCCTTTAATTCTAAAGCATTAAATGCTCATTATCTTCCAAGGGGTTAATTGTCTAGAGTAATATACTCCAAGACATTTATCATATACATTAAACCTCCTAGTTTTGGCTTAATCAACGTAGGCCACCATGTGGCTCACACTAAGGCACACAATACATAACACACAGACACGCGCGCGCGCACGTACACACACACACATATTTGTTCTCTTGCCTAGGCAAGTTGATCTATGCATTTATATTCATACAATTTCTATTCTAGTACCATGACAGCGCATTTAACAATGCTTCGTACTTCACCTGCATTTTAAAAATAACCCACTCACATTGACAATCGAATGCATGTTCCTCCACCAAGCTTTGATTCTTAACCTCCAACCTTTTTTCAACTCACCAATGTGTTGAATATCTCCAACTTTGCCTGAAACACATCACAGCATCACAAAAATATTTATTTCCTGTCTTTCAAAATATCCAACTTTTCAAATATAACCGAGTTTGACATTTAAGCTAAATCCTTCAACGAATGAGCTAAATCCTTACCTTAGTAGCTAGATTGCCCAAATCTTAGCTCTAAATCCCCAAACAAACTCAAAAAAAGAAAATCTAACCGAAGCTAGATGATATAGGAGTATATTATTGATGATTATTATTTAGGAATTATAGGCATAATAAAATTCTTCTTTTACTTGTATGAGGACTTTATGCTACTCATGTTCTATTTAGGAACAGAATATCTATTTTATTTAAATCTCTTGTTTATTATTCTAATTGTATTAGGCAACTAGAAGTAGAGTTTTATTAGGATGTGGGACTACAATAGTATAAATAGGACCCTTAAGCTTAGTTATTATACAGATTCAAGTTGAGAGTTAATAAATAATATTTTCTTAAGCAGGAGTGCTCATTTCTCTAGGCTCTTTTTACAAACTAAAAGGTTTTTAGTATCTTTGGCCTAGCCAACCAAAGTGGGATTTTGGCTATTATTTTCACCTTAGTAGCGTTTTCAACCTTGCCAAGATTGGTGATTCACCTTAGTAGGGTTTTCAACCTTCTCCACGATTGGTGTCTTTCACAACACCCAAGTGTTTTTACAACACCCCGACGTCAGTTTGGTATCAGAGCGGGAGGATCATTATTTGATGCATAGTTCAAATTCCTTGATGGGTTTTGACACTTCTTGTTCGGGAAATTTTATTTTTTTATTGTTTTATAGTTATATCATCATCTTTTTTCTAGATCACCACATCGTCATCACCATACAATAAAATGCCACCAAGACACCAAAATTGTCAAAGAGATGATCATGAGATCGAGATTGCAGAACTACGTTAGCAAATTCGAGAATTACAAGAGCAACTTACGAGACATGATGCTCAAATCAACAGTAGCAGCTCTAGTGATGAAGAGAATGACACCAACCCATTTCATCAAAATTCATCCTCTAATGAAGAAGTACTTATTCATCACTAAAGAACTACTACTACCAAAGATTTGGGAAGCAAAGTCAACATTCTTGAGTTTGAAAGAAGACTTCATCTTGATGACTTCCTTTACTGGCTCTACACAGTGGAAAGAGCTTTTGAGCTCAAAGATATTCTCGATGAAAAATGTGTGAATCTTGTGGCAACTAAAATGAAGAAGCACACTTCAACTTGGTGGGAAAATCTCAAAAGGCAATGAGAAAGAGAATGCAATAACAAAGAGAATGCAGTAACAAAATCAGAACATAGGATAGGATGCATTGAGAACTCAAGCGTAAGTTCCTTCCTAATCATTATCTACAAGAAATTTTTATCAAATTTCATAACTAAAGGCAAAAACAAAAGTAAGTGGAAGAATATACAATGGAGTTCGAACAACTTCACATGAAGTGCGATGTCCATGAACCTGAAGAATCAACTATAGCTCGTTGTCTTAGGGGTCTCAATGTTGAAATTGTAGATGTTGTTCAACTACAACCATGTCACGACCCGATACTCCTTTCGAGCCCGTGACAACCGCCGTGATGTCTCGATAGATATTCATTACCCGAAATGTCAACCGAAACCTCGCAAGGCTCTTGCATCAATTTTACATCTTCCCTATGAGCAACAGTTACTAAATATCATGTTTTAAGGGAATATAAACTATTTTTAAATCAAAAACAAACGAAAAGTAATTTCTGCTACACAGGGGTATTTTGGTCATTTTTACTCAAAAATTTTGGTAATCTAGATCATCCATTTGAAATGAAATTATGGCTAATCAAACTAAATAAAATATTAAATAAAATATTCCATTTTCTTATAAGACAATATTTATAGAATCCTGCATAAACAATTTTTGTAGTATAAGAGTAAAATAAATTCATATGTATAATAGCACAGTAAACCAGGTATGCAAAAATATTCTACAATAACATGTAGGCCCCAAAATAAATGAAAATATACAAGACTGTAGACCTTCGGTTTCTAAGGATGCAAATCCAAAAGCAACCCTCGACAAAATCCGCTGTCTACAGACTGTCCTGAGGCTGAAATGGGTAAAAGGAAGGGGTGAGGTTTTATAAACCCAGTGAGAAAGCAAAGTTCATCTACAACAGCTAAAGCCGAGTAAATGGAGATAGTTAAATCATCCTATCATAATATGATTCATAACATTTAAAACTCATTTCAATTCATATAAAACAATTACATTTCATCGAAATAATCAACAAGGCTTATGATTCTCTTAAAAACTTGGCTTGTGCCAAAACTCATACTCAGTGACACCTTGGCCCAGGCATCGAACTGAGTCTGCCAAGGATGTTAAAACGACATATACCCATAAAACATGTTTTTACTTTTAAAATATAGCCATTCCTTGGCATTGGCTGAGTTTCATCCTGACATGGTGGTTCGACGTGAAGTGAACTCTAAACGTACCTTAAGAGATACCATCTGCGCCTCTCGTACTAAGGTAAAATATAACGGGGTTTACCGTGCCCCTCTAATAGGCTGGTCCATAGAAACCCGCCCACTGCATTATGCTAATCAAATAACCCACAAAATCAATAAAACTTTCAACAGCATGACATGGCTAATTTGATATTACCCAGCCTGTCAAAGTAAAACAAAACAATTTATATAATCCACAAACCACAAATCCAGCCATTCATGCCATCACATTGTCATAAGCCATCAATTCAAACTGTGTATATATATATATAGATAACACAAGTATATAGTCTCCACTTACTGAATTTCCAAAATTGTCATTGAATTGCAACACAATTTATAAATCTCATTCATTTAACCGACACTTAACTTATAAAACATAAAAATCTATGGTTTAAGTTCATTATTCTTTAAAATCATAAAAACGAGTATAAACTACTTTAGATAGTTAAGGTGAACATTTGATTACTCACAATAACAGGAGTTTGGAGTACTCCTATTCTTGGTCCTCGGGTACGATATCTTTACTCTTATCAGAGGGCTCACCACCTATACATAATATACGACACGTAATTCAATATCTTTGTGCCAAACTGTTATAAAACTATTTCATGCTCTATATGAAAACATGAAATTGAATGAGAATTGTTCGAATAATCACTTAAAGACGGTGTTCTACGTGGGTTTAATTATGATCGGACTGAATTTGTATTCGACCTAACTCGAACTATACACTGTTGAATTAACCAAAACATCCGATTCAGCTTCAAATATATTCATTACAATTCCAATATTCCAAATACACCAAAGTACCTCAATGAGCTTGATTGTGACTTCATTCATCGTAATCGAAATTCATTTTGATTCCGAACTAACGTGCTAATCAGTGTTAACACAATCCAATAAATCCATCTATATCATTTAGAATCAAATTCAAGTCCATTCACTATGATTTTCTCATTATTGTTCAAGTCGTTCGCTAAAGGAACTATACTTTTCGATAACTGTTTTCGATATTCGATACCATAAATCATCAATTACGAGCTAAATAACATGAAATACAACAACATCTATCATTAACATGTCATCTATAAAATTTGGCCAAAGAGGGTTGTTGAAGGGCATGTTATTTTCTTGCTTGTTTTTCATGCCAAACATCATCAAACAACTAAAAGCACTAAGATATCATGAAATCTAGCAAAATCCATCATCAAAACCTTTCTCCCTATGTTCGGCCAGCAAGTATTCCCTCATGGAAACTTGTGTTTCAACCATAGAAAATGAAAAAAAAAGCATGGGAAAGGTAGATTTTAGGCTAAAATTGAAAAATCTTACCTTTGATTGTTTTGTTCTTTGAAATTCAACAAATTTCTCTTGAATTTTCCTCTCTAGGGTTTGTTTCTATTATTTTCTCTTTGTTCTTTGCTTTGGCCGGCCATGAAGAGTGAAATGGGAGAGTTTATGTTGAGTTTATAAAGGAAATTATAAAAATATTAAAACTTGACATGTGTCACCATGTGATTGGTCCATGGTTAAAACTTAACAATTAAGCATTTTCTCACCACCACATGTAATCTCTTAATTATCCAAAGTATAAAATAATAATAGGTGAAATTCATGGGCTTGACAAGTGTAATGGTGGTGTAAAATTTCAAAATTTCCAATTATGTCCTCGTGAACACGTAAAATGACTATTTTGCCCTTATGTTCGGAAAAATATCGAAATTAAAATTTTTCATTTATCAAATTCAAATCATGCTGCAATTAGTCAAACTTAGTTAAAAATTTCATCCAACATTCCAATTTAGCCCTTAGGTGGCAAAATGACCATTTTGCCCTTACGTTATGAAAATTCTCGATTGGACTCCAAATGAATCGTCGAACTCCAAATCACCATATTAAGACATTTTAAGGTTCAATAACTCTCAAATACATCCTAAAATCTCTGTTTGGACTAGTTCAAAGCCTTAATCAACTTAATTGTACCACTAGGTGCGATACTGACTTTTAACGATTCTCCGAGGCATCCTAGTATGTAGATATGCTATCAAGTACATGAATGACATGACAAGTATATAATAGAGTAGGGCTTGACAACACTACCCCCCCTTAAAATAAAATTTTGACCTCAAAATTTCACTTATTAGACTCGAATAAAAGATGCGAATATTAGTTTCTCATCTGGTGCTCAACTTCCCACGTCATCTCCTCCATCCAAGCATTTTTCCACAACATCTTAACCATTGGAATGTTCTTATTCCTCAACACTCAATCCTTTCTGACTAAAATACGTATAGGTTGCACCTCGAACTTCAAATCTTCTTGCAATTCAATCGGAAGTGCCTCGAGGATATGGGAGGGATCAGGTACATACTTTTTCAGCATCGAGACGTGGAAAACATTGTGAATCCGACCCAACTCCGGGGCTAATTCTAGTCTATATGCCACTGGCCCAATCCTTTCAATAATATGAAAGGGTCCAATGTATCTCGGATTGAGCTTTCCTCGCTTTGAGAACCGAATCACACCTTTCATTATCCAACAAGATACCACAATTTACCACAATAATATAATCAAATAAGACTTAATACCTTAAAGTATTCAAATCATTACCTTTCCAATGAGAGACCTTAAGAAAAATTCTATCATCAACTTCAAATTCTAAATCTTTTCTCTGTTTATCCGAGTAACTTTCTGCCTGTCTTGAGCTGTCTTTAATCACTCTCAGATAACCTTGATCTTGTCATTAGTCAGATTAATCAGTTCTACATTAAACAATTTCCTCTCACCCACTTCATCCCAGCAGAGTGGAGTTCGACACTTTCTTCTATACAAAGCCTCGTATGGTGCCATCCTAATACTAAATTGAAAACTGTTGTTATATGCGAAGTCCACCAATGGCAAGTGTCTATCCCAACTCCCCGTAAAGTCAATGACACAAGCTCGTAGCATATCCTCTAAAGTCTGAATAGTCCTTTCAAATTGACCATCTGTCCGTGGATGAAAGGTAGTGTTAAACCTCAAATTAGTTTAAAGAGCTTTCTGAAATTTCGGCCAAAATCAAGAAGTGAACTGGGGGTCTCGATCTGACACGATAGAAACTGGGACTCCATGCAATCTCACTATCTTCTCTATATATAACTTAGCTAGCTTCTCAATGGAATATGTGCTATGGATAGCCAAGAAATAGGCAGACTTAGTCAATCAATCCACAATCACCCAAATAGCATCCTTCTCATTTTGCGTCCGCGGTAAACCCAATATAAAGTCCATAGTCACGTGCTCTCACTTCCATTCAGGGATAGGTAGAGGCTGAAGAGTACCCGATGGTTTCTGATGTTTCACCATAATTTGCTGGCATGTGAGACATTTCGCTACAAACTCTACTATGTCTCGTTTCATACCCGGCCACCAATAACTTTCCTTGATAGTCTTGTACATTTTGGTGCTTCCGGGATGTAAAGCATAGGCGAAAGAATGAGCTTCCTCCAAAATAGCCCGTCTTAGCTGATCATCTTTAAGAACACAAACTCGATTCCCAAGCATTAAGATACCATCATCACTATCTCGCAACTTTTGAACTTCCCGTTTCAACTCATCATCAGACTTCTACAATTCCTTGATTTGATTCAACAATGAGGGTCTCACAACAAAGCTAGCAAGTAGGGTTTCATCCTCACCATTAATCAACTGGATCCCTAGAGATTTCATCTCAAGTAGTATAAGAAAATAAGAATTTCGAAGTGATGCTAATGAATATGAGGATTTACGACTTAAGGTATCTGCTACAACATTTGCCTTCCCCGGATGATAATCAATTACTAAGTCATAATCCTTAATCAACTCTAACCATCGTCTCTGTCTCAAGTTGAGTTCTTTCTGGGTGACTAAGTATTTCAAACTTTTGTGGTCAGTAAAAATCTGAGAACGCTCACCGTATATGTAAAACCCAACCCTATAAACACATATCATGACATACATGCACTGAGTAGCATGTTATTACACTAGGAAAGTTCCTAAGAATAGACGAAACCCGGTATTGTATCTAACGGTACACTTGAGTTTATTTAACCTCGAACTAGTTCAAATAGGAATCGTAGGATGAAATTTAATATTTTACAGTCCAAGAATGACTAAAAATGATTGTTCAGAGTTCGAGGGTTCATTTGGGGAAAAATTGTAAATTTTGATGTTTAGGGGCAAAATCGTCATTTCGCCACCTAAGATAATAATTTGATCATGGAGTGAAATTTTTGACCAAGATTAACTATTTGGAGTATAATTTAATGATAGGAAGTGAAAAATTTCAATTCCAGCAATTTTCAAAACATAGAGGCAAAACGATAATTTTGTCACCCCGGGGTAAAAACCGTAATTTTCACCACCAAAAACTTGTCAAAATTATAGGATTTATTTATTTTTGGTATGAATAACTATGGTATTCTAAGTGGTGAAAAATTAAAGTTTAAAGGATGAAATTTTAAAAATAGGCCAATGAGAAAGTGACACATGGCACTTTTTAATGATTTAATATTTTTTAAAAGGAAAGTCAACCCATTTAAACCCCACATCAGGTGATGGCCGGCCATAAGGAGAAAAGAAGAGAGAAAATAGAGAGGAAAGGAAGAAAAGATAAAAACCAAAGGAAAACTAGAAAATTCAAAGGGGAAATCACGTTTTTCGTCCGTTTACGCGTTTAACGGTAAGATTTTTTGACTTTAGCTTGATTTCTACCTTTCCTATGCCTTTGTTTCCATTTAGCATGCTTGAGGAGAGAGATCAAAAAGTGATACCAAGGGCTGGCCGAATTTCAAGGGGAAGGATTTTGAAATTTTTATGTTTTGATTCTTAGTTAAATTGGTAGTTTTAGTTAGTTAAATGTGTATAGAAATCAAATAGGGCAAGAAAGCATGAAATTCTCACAATACCCACCCTTGGCCGAATATTCAATGATGTACAATGATGATGAACTGATTTTTATTCTAAGAGAAATGAAGAGAAAATGATGAAAAATGGTTAAATGTGATAGAAAAACAAAGTGGAAAATTTACCTAGTTAATGTCCCATTTTTGGCCGAATTTTCCAAGGAGAAAAGTGAGCTAATTTTGGTGATTTTAGAGGATTATTGGCTGATATTTAATGGTTAGAAATGTTGGAGAGAAAATGGGACAATTTAGAGCTAAAATAGAGCGCGTTAGCAATTTATCGGGTAAAGTGCCAAAAATAGGTTAATACTGCATTTAAGCTGTTTTAGGTTATTGCATTTCATACCATGCATTAAAATAGGATTTAATTCAATTATATAGTGATTTAGCATCAATGTGGTAAATTGTGAAATTTTTGCAATGTGTCAAGGAGAAGAGCCTTCCGGTAAAGGCAAGGAAGTCATGCCCGACGAACAGTGATTGGGGCACCTAGAAAGCATTTAATTTGTACAAACGGTGAGTATACCTATTATTATTGTAAATTATCTAGAGTTTATTTTTAAATGCTCTTCATGGATTTTATGAAACGAAAATGAGATTGAAATGGGATTTTTAATGTTTTAGAAATAAATGTGACAAATAAATATATTGTCTTGATTTTCTGAAATAAGAAACTATTGATTATAAAATTGAGTAATCGGAGGCTGTCAATTGTCTTGAAAAGTATATTTTCCTATGAATGGCTTATGATATATGAGTATATGTGGCTATATTTTATAATTGCATTGGGAATTTATGTAATCTGTCTTTTACTATGCAGGCTGGGTAAATAAATAAAAGCCACGTTATACTGTCAAAATTTTATTAAAATTGCTGGGTTTAGTCACTACAGTGACGCGTTTCGGTGGACTGCCTATTAGAGGGGCACAATAAACCCGGTTATATAGTTACTCTGGTTGTAAACGCGATGAGGGTAACTCCCGGGGTAGTGTTAGAGCTCACTTCACGTCGAACGCCCACGTGAATGTGTAACTCGACCAACGCCAAGGAACGGCTTGTTTTCAAAACTAACTTATGTTTAACATGTAAATATCTTAACAACCTTGGTGGACTCGGTTAGATGCCTCGGCCAAGGTATCCCCAAGGACTAGTTTTGGCTTGAGCCCTATTTTTAATAAAAGTTATAAGCCTTAATAACTGTTTTGGTCAATTACAAATATTTTATGGTTTAAGAAATAAATTGAAAACCTTATGAAATGGTTTATAATTTATTGTTTAAACTTGCCTCCATGTTACTCGCCTTTAGATATTTATGATAATGTCTGTTTACTCATTGGGATTGCAAAATCTCACCCACCTCCTTTCCAAATATTTCAGGCCTGTGGTAGCTTGTAGATACCCGATTTTGTCGAGGATTTCAGTTGACCCCTCTATCACACAGACAGTAGGTTACTATCACCAACACTTGGTGTATTTATGGGCCACTTGTCATTGTAATTATTATTGTACATTATAACTTTGTAAATTATTGTATGTATGAATTTATTTTACTTCTAAGTTACAAAAGATTACTTACACGTGCTTCTATAAATATTGTTTTATATAAAAATGCTATATTTTTGTCTTTTGATTTACTTGAGCCGGAAACAACTGAAAATTGTTTAAAACTGATATGTAAGCCTTGCGAGGTTTCGATTGGTATTACGGGTAATGAGTATCAATCAGGACGTCGCGGCAGTTGTCATGGGCCCGAGGGAGGTTCCAGGTCGTGACAATTCAATTGGTATCAGCGCTTTCGATTTAAAAGCTTATGGTTTTGAAAAAAGTTTTTGATTTTTAAAGTTCTTGGATTAAAAGTTATTTTAAAATAATTTACAATGTCAGTCTGGCCCAGTTAAGATTAGTTAGTTGCATGTAGTTGCATATAGAGTCTTAAATTGTCTAAACCAATTCCGTTCTTTTTGTAGATCATTATGCCTCCTCGACGTGAGCTACCACCTATCACTAGATCTACCGATAGAGGAAGGGGTCGCCCTAGACAGAGTCGGCTGGATTCCATAGAAGAGGAGTCAACTGCGTCTTTTTTTGGAGCAGTTCCTACTGTTGAGTCTACTAACATTCTGGTACCTCTTCCACGACCTGTTGCTGTTCCTGGCGTACCTACCATGTCACCCAAGGTAGCACAGGCATTAGCGGCTTTTCTTGCTGCTCTTACGGTACAGGCTCAGGCTAGTCCAGTTCCACCCGCTGTTTCTCCTATAACAGTCCCAGTACCACCACCTCCTATTCCACCCCAAACACTAGACGTCTCCATTTTTAAAAAATTGAAGGAAGCTAGACAGTTAGGTTGTGTCTCGTTTACTGGTGAGTTGGATACGACCGCAGCTAAGGATTGGCTTATTCAAGTATCGAAGACACTGGTAGATGTGGGATTAGATGATGAGATGAAATTAAAGGTGGATACACGATTATTTGAGAAGAGAGCCCGTACCTGGTGGAATTCAGTAAAGTCTCGCTCTCCTGTACTACTGACTTGGACGAATTTCCTCCGAGAGTTCGATGGTCAGTATTACACTTATTTCCATCAGAAAGAGCAAAAGAGAGAATTTATGAGCTTGAAACAAGGGAACATGACCATTGAGGAGTATGAAACTCATTTAAACGAGTTGATGCTTTATGTACCTGAGTTGCTGAAATTGGAGCAAGACCAGGTAAACTACTTTAAGGAAAGACTCCGTAATGAGATACGGGAGCGTATGATAGTGACTGGCAAGGAGTTGTATAAGGAAATTGTGCAGATGGCCTTACGGGCTGAGAAGCTCGCCACTGAGAATAGACAAATCCGAGCTGAGTTTGCAAAGAGAAGAAATTCGCCTACATTCCCGGGTCAGTCTTCAAAGAAAGGTAGAAATTCGACATCTACTGCAAGAAGTAATACCTCAGCGTCTGTGGCATCCACTAGGCCTCCATCTCAGCAGTCACAGCCGAGATCTTCTAGACTTGATCGACCCATGATGAGTAGTCAGAGGGGGACTTCAGGAAGATTGGACAGATGTCGTAATTGCAGAAGATTTCATGTTGGGTAATGCAGACAGCCTATAAAGTGTTTTCAATGCGGCCAACAGGGGCATATCAAAAGAGATTGTCCTCAGTTGAGATGGGGTACAGTAGCTACTTCTACTCCTCTGACTCTTTCTAGTATACAACAGAGAGATACTTCAGGATCACAGTCTAGACAATGCCCAGTGATACGGTCAAGCATGGGGAGTAATACCCCAGAGCAACCATCTTCCAGACCGTAGCCTCAGATTTCGACCAGGGTTTTTGCAGTGACTGAGGATGAAGCTCAGGTTCGACCTAGCACAGTGACAGGTACTATGATTGTGTTTGATAGAGATGAACATGTTTTGATAGATTCGAGCTTCGATAGATCATACGTGAGCATATCATTTGCATCATTCTCAGATAGGAGCCCGTCACCATTAGAGGAAGAGATTATAGTGCATACTCCTCTAGGCAAACGATTAGTAAGAAATACGTATTATAGAGACTGTGGTATTAAAGTTGGGGAAGAAGAATTTATGGGTGATTTAATCCCTTCGGAGATTCGGGACTTTGATTTGATCTTGGGTATGGATTGGTTGTCCACTCATCGAACAAAGGAGGATTGTTTTAAGAAAGAAGTGATTCTCCAGAGTTTAGAGGGAACAGAAGTTGTATTTACGGGGGAGCGTCGAGTATTACCGTTTTGTGTAATCTCAGCCCTCAAAGCTTTGAAATTGGTGCGAAAGGGATATCCGACATACTTGGCTCATGTGATTGATATATCGAGGGAGGAACCTAAGTTAGAGAATGTCCCCGTAGTAAGTGAGTTCCCTGATGTATTTCTTGATGAAATATCGAGACTTCCTCCCGATCGTGAGTTCAAATTCTCCATTGACTTACTTTCGAGTACTGCCCCTATCTCTATTCCTCCATATAGAATGGCTTTGGCAGAGTTGAAGGAGTTGAAAATACAGTTGAAAGAGTTAATGGACAAGGGTTTTATACACCCTAGTACATCTCCGTGGGGAGCACCGGTTTTATTTGTGAAAAGGAAAGACGGTACACTTCGGTTATGTATAGATTACCGATAACTTAACAAAATGACCATTAAGAACAAGCATCCGTTGCCGAGGATTGATGATCTTTTTGATCAATTACAGGGAGCTACAGTGTTTTCTAAGGTTGATCTGAGGTCTGGGTATCATCAATTGAGGATCAAAGAACAGGATGTACCAAAGACAGCGTTTAGGACTCGGTACAGTCATTATCAGTTCTTGGTCATGCCTTTCGGATTAACGAATGCACCGGTAGCTTTTATGGATCTCATGAATAGGGTGTTCCACCCTTACTTGGACAAGTTTGTTATTGTGTTCATTGATGACATTCTGGTTTACTCGAGAGATAATGATGAGCACGCTACCCACTTACGTATAGTATTACAGACTTTGCGGGAAAGACAGTTGTATGCAACGTTTTCGAAGTGTGAGTTTTGGTTATAGGAAGTGGTATTCTTGGGACACGTAGTATCGGGAGCTGGAATATATGTTGATCCTAGGAAGATAGAGGCAATTTTACAATGGAAGCAACCTAAGACGGTGACAGAGATCCGTAGTTTCCTCGGATTAGTCGGTTATTATCGAAGGTTTGTTCAGGGGTTTTCCTTAATAGCAGCTCCTTTGACCCGTCTAACTCGTAAGGGAGTTAAGTTTGAGTGGGATGATGTTTGTGAGAATCAATTTTAGGAGCTAAAGAACTGGTTAACCTCTACTCCCATTTTAACACTTCCTGTTAATGGAAAAGAATTTGTGGTATATAGTGATGCCTAAAGTTGGGATTAGGGTGTGTGTTGATGCAAGATGAGAAAGTGATAGCTTATGCTTCCCGACTGTTGAAGAAGCATGAGACGAATTACCCTACTCATGATTTAGAGTTAGCAGCAGTGGTGTTTGCTTTAAAAATCTGGAGGCATTACTTGTATGGTGAGCATTGTCGAATATTTACGGATCACAAGAGTTTAAAATATTTGCTCACTTAGAAGAAGCTTAATTTGAGGCAAAGGCGATGGTTGGAGTTGATAAAAGATTATGACTTGGTGATAGACTATCATCCGGGAAAGACGAACGTTGTAGCTGATGCCTTAAGTCGTAAGTCTTCATCGTCTTTAGCAGCACTTTAAAGTTGTTATTTTCCAGCATTATTAAAGATGAAATCTCTTGGGGTCCAGTTGAGAAATGGTGACGATGGATCCTTATTGGCAAGCTTCATTGTGAGACCTTCAGTGTTAACTTAGATCAAAGAATTGCAGAAATCTAATGATGAGTTGAAACAGGAAGTTCAAAAGCTAGAAGATGGAGAAACTAGTGAGTTTAGACTTAGCGATGATGGTACCTTGATGCTTAGAGACCAAATTTGTGCCCCTAAGGATGATTAGTTGAGACGAGCTATTTTAGAAGTAGCCCATTCATCTGCCTATGCATTACATCCTGGAAGCACCAAGATGTATAGGACTATCAAGGAGAATTATTGGTGGCCAGGTATGAAGCGAGATGTAGCAAAAGTCGTAGCAAAATGTCTCGTATGTCAGCAAGTTAAGGCGGAGCATCAGAAGCCAGTAGGTACACTTCAGTCTTTACCTATTCCCGAGTGGAAATGGAAGCATGTAACTATGGGTTTTGTTTTGGGACTGTCGCGGACACAGAGGGGAAAGGATGCGATCTGGGTGATCGTAGATCAGTTGACTAAGTCCGCTCACTTTTTAGCTGTCCATAGTACATACTCTATTAAGAAGCTGGCTCAACTCTATATAGATGAGATTGTGAGGCTACACGGAGTTCCCGTTTCTATAGTGTCAGACCGAAATCCTCGATTCACTTCTCGATTTTGACCAAAATTTCAAGAAGCTCTCGAAACCAAATTGAAATTTAGCACTGCTTTTCACCCACAAACGGATAATCAGTCAGAGAGGACTATCCAGACTATGGAGGATACGTTGACGGCTTGTGTCATGGATTTTCTTGGGAGTTGGGATAGACACTTGCCGTTAGTGGAATTTGCTTACAACAATAGCTTCCAGTCTAGCATTGGTATGGCACCGTATGAAGCTTTATATGGAAGGAAATGTCGTACTCCACTTTGTTGGGATGAAGTGGGTGAAAGAAAGTTAGTTAGTGTGGAATTGATCGATTTAACTAATGGCAAGATCAAGGTTATACGAGAACGGCTGAAGATAGCCCAGGATAGGCAGAAGAGCTATGTAGATAAACGGAGAAAAGACTTGGAGTTTGAGATTGATGATAGAGTTTTTCTTAAGGTTTCTCCGTGGAAAGGTGTGATTTGATTTGCGAAGCGAGAAAAGTGTCACGACCCAAATTCCGGGTCATGATCGGCGCATGGATCCAATGGACGTAATCCACTAAACCCAAGCAAGCCTATTATTTATCTTACTTATGATTCTATTTATTATCACTAAGTCCTATTTCATGACTTTGAGTCAAAATAGTGATATACATTGCCAACTCGTACTGGCATTACTCTTTTAAAATTTACATT
>NC_030856.1:19838426-19886666 GCF_000208745.1 Theobroma cacao | reverse complement strand
AAATGGTAAAATGACCGTTTTGTCCCTAATTGGTCAATTTTCTGATGGACTCCAAACTGGACCTTGAACTCCAAATCACTATTCTAAGCCATTCTGTTGGTTTTAAAATTTTCAAATTCCTCTTAGAATTTCTATTTGAACTAGTTCAAGGCTCGATTTAACTTAGTTGTACCACTCGATACAATATCGTCTTTTAATCGAGCTTGACAAGGTCTCACAAAAAGCTTAACCCGTGGTATATGGGACCATTCCGAATCATTGACAGAATTAGACTAGTGGCTTATCGATTAGAACTACCTCTGGAGTTAGATCGGATCTACAACGTTTTCCATGTCTCCATACTTAAGAAATATGTACCAGATCCCTCTCACATCCTCGAAGCACCTCCGATCGAGTTGCATGATAATTTGAAGTTCGAGGTGCAACTTGTGAGTATCTTGGATTGAAAGGATCGAGTATTGAGGAACAAGAGTATTTCAATGGTCAAAGTGTTGTGGAAAAGTGCTCAAATGGAGGAAATGATATGGGAAGTAGAGCATCAGATGAGGAACCAATACCCGTATCTATTTGTCGAATCTGGTAAGTGAAATTTTGAGGTCAAAATTTTATTTTAAGGGGGGTAGAATTGTAAAACCCGACCCTATAAACACATGTCATGACATACATGCACTGAGTAGCATGTTATTACGCTAGGAAAGTTCCTAAGAATATACGAAACTCGATATTGTACCTAACGATACACTTGAGTTGATTTAACCTCGAACTAGTTCAAATAGGAATCGTAGGATGAAATTTAATATTTTACAGTCCAGGAATGACTAAAAATGATTGTTCAGAGTTCAAGGGTTTATTTGGAGAAAAATTAAAAATTTTAATGTTCAGGGACAAAATCGTCATTTTGCCACCTAAGATAAAAATTTGATCATGGAGTGAAATTTTTGACCAAGATTAACTATTTGGAGTATAATTTAATGATAGATAGTGAAAAATTTCAATTTCGGTAATTTTTGAAACATAAGGGCAAAACGGTAATTTTGTCACCTCGGGGTATAAAAGGGAATTTTCACCACCCAAACTTGTCAAAATTATAGGATTTATTTATTTTTGGAATGAATAACTATGGTATTCTAAGTGATGAAAAATTGAAGCTTAAAGGACGAAATTTTAAAAACGAGCTAATGGGAAAGTGACACATGACACTTTTTAATGATTTAATATTTTTTTAAAGGAAAGTCAACGCATTTAAACCCACATCAGGTGATGGCCGGCCATAAGGAGAGAACAAGAGAGAAAATAGAGAGGAAAGGAAGAAAAGAGAAAAACCAAAGGAAAACTAGAAAATTCAAAGGGGAAATCACGTTTTTCATTCGTTTACGCGTCTAACGGTTAGATTTTTCGACTTTAGGTTGATTTCTACCTTTCTTATGCCTTTGTTTCCATTTATCATGCTTGAGGAGAGAGATCAAAAAGTGATACCAAGGGCTGGCCGAATTTGAAGGGGGAGGAATTTGAAATTCTTATGCTTTGATTTTTAGTTAAATTGATAGTTTTAGTTAGTTAAATGTGTATAGAAATCAAATTGAGCAAGAAAGCATGAAATTTTCACAATACCCACCCTTGGCCAAATCTTCAATGATGTACAATGATGAAGAACTTATTTTTATTCTAAGAGAAATGAAGAGAAAATGATGAAAAATGGTTAAATGTGATAGAAAAACAAAGTGAAAAATTTACCTAGTTAATGTCCCATTTTTGGCTGAATTTTCCAAGGAGAAAAGTGAGCTGATAATGGTGATTTTAGAGGATTATTGGCTGATATTGAATGGTTATAAATGTTGGATAGAAAATGGGACAATTTAGAGCAAAAATAGAGCGCGTTAGCAATTTATCGGGTAAAGTGCCAAAAATAGGTTAATACCGCGTTTAAGCCATTTTAGGCTATTGCATTTCAACCATGCATTAGTATAGGATTTAATTCAATTATATAGTGATTTAGCATCAATGTGGCAAATTGTGAAATTTTTGCAATGTGTCAAGGAGGAAAGCCTTCCGGTAAAGGCAAGGAAGTCATACCTGACGAACAGTGATCGGGGCACCTAGAAAGCATTTAATTTGTACAAACGGTGAGTAAATCTATTATTATTATAAATTATCTAGAGTTTATTTTAAAATCCTCTTCATGGATTTTATGAATCGAAAATGAGATTAAAATGGGATTTTTGATGTTTTAGAAACAAATGTGACAAATAAATATATTGTCTTGATTTTCTGAAATAAGAAACTATTGATTATAAAATTGAGTAATTGGAGTCTGTCAATTGTCTTGAAAAATATATTTTCCTATGAATGGCTTATGATATATGAGTATATGTGGCTATATTTTATAATTGCATTGAGAATTTATGTAAGCTGTCTTTTACTATGCAGGCTGGGTAAATAAATAAAAGCCACATTATACTGTCGAAATTTTATTAAAATTGCTGGGTTTTGTCATTACAGTGACGGGTTTCCATGGACTGCCTATTAGAGGGGCACGGTAAATCCGGTTATATAGTTACTTCAGTTGTAGAGGCGAGGAGGGTAACTCTCGGGGTAATGTTAGAGCTCACTTCACGTCGAACCCCCACGTGAATGTGTAACTCGGCCAACGCCAAGGAACGGTTTGTTTTCAAAACTAACATGTGTTTAACATGTAAATATCTTAACAACCTTGGCGGACTCGGTTAGATGCCTCTGCCAAGGTATCCCCAAGGATTAATTTTGGCTTGAGCCTTATTTTTAATAAAAGTTATAAGCCTTAACAACTGTTTTGGTAAATTATAAATATTTTATGGTTTAAGAAATAAATTGAAACCTTATGAAATGGTTTGTAATTTGTTGTTTAACCTTGCCTCCATGTTACTCGCCTTTAGATATTTATGATAATGTCTGTTTACTCATTGGGATTGCAAAATCTCACCCACCTCCTTTCCAAATATTTCAGGCCTATGGTAGCTTGTAGATACCCGATTTTATCGAGGATTCTAGTTAACCCCTCTATCACACAGACAGTAGGTTACTATCACCAACACTTGGTGTATATATGGGCCACTTGTCATTGTAATTATTACTGTACATTATAACTTTGTAAATTATTGTATGTATGAATTTATTTTACTTCTAAGTTACAAAAGGTTACTTACACGTGTTTCTATAAATATTATTTTATATAAAAATGCTATATTTTTCTCTTTTGATTTACTTGAGCCAGAAACGACTGAAAATTATTTAAAACTGATATGTAAGCCTTGCGGGGTTTCGATTCGTATTCCGGGTAATGAGTATCAATCGGGACATCGCGGCGGTTGTCATGGGCCCGAGGGAGGTTCCGGGTCGTGACAGTATAAGTAATGCCTCCAGATTTTCAATGCAAAGACTACTGCTGCCAACTCCAAATCGTGGGTAGGGTAATTCATCTCATGCTTTTTCAGCTGCCGAGAAGCATAAGCTACTACTTTCTCATCTTGCATTAACATGCACCCTAATCCTATTTTAGAGGCATCATTGTACACCACAAATTCTTTCCCACTAACAGGAAGTTTTAAAACGGGAGCGGAGGTCAACCGATTTTTCAGTTTCTGAAATCGACTCTCGCAGACGTCATCCCACTCAAATTTGACTCCTTTATGAGTCAGATGAGTTAGAGGAGCAACTATCAATGAGAACCCTTGAACGAACCTCCTATAGTAACCGGCTAACCCAAGGAAACTTTGAATTTTTGTCATCGTTTTTGGTTGCTCCCACTGTAAGATTGCCTCAATCTTCTTGGGATGAACATAAAGTCCAACTCCAGACACAACATGTCCCAAGAAAACCACTTCTTTCAACCAGAACTCACATTTAGAAAATTTGGCATAAAGTTGTCTCTCGCACAAGGTTTGCAGCACAATGCGTAAATGAGTAGCATGTTCATCATCATCCTTTGAATACACCAGAATGTCATTTATGAATACTATCACGAACTTATCCAAGTATGAGTGGAACACCCTATTTATGAGGTCCATAAAACCTGCCGAGGCATTTGTTAAACCAAAAGGCATAACCAGAAACTCATAATGCCCATAACAAGTCTTGAAAGTAGTCTTGGGTACATCCTGCTCCTTGATCGTCAACTAATGATACCCATACCTCAAATCAATCTTAGAAAACACTATGACACCTTGTAGTTGATAAAAAAGATCATCAATTCATGGTAACGGGTATTTATTCTTGATGGTCACTCAGTTTAGTTGACTGTAGTGGATACATAGCCGAAGAGTGGCATTCTTCTTCTTTACAAACAAGACCGGCACACCCCAAGGAGAAGTACTAAGGCGAATAAAACCCTTATCTACTAATTCTTGCAGCTAGACTTTCAACTCTTTTAACTCCACCGAAGCCATCCGATATGGAGGAATTAAAATAGGTGCGGTACCCGAAAATAAATCAATAGTGAACTCAAACTCTCGATCAGGAGGTAGTCTAGGTAACTCATCTAGAAACACTTTAGAGAACTCATTTACTATTGGGACATCCTCTAACTTAGGTTCTCTCTTTGAGGTATCAATCACATGTGCCAAATAAGCAGGATACCCTTTTCGCACTAGTTTCAAAGCTTTGATAGCCGAGATTACACAAGATTGTAATACTCGACGTTCCCTTGCAAATACAACCTCTACTCTCTTAGAATTTTGAAGTACAACTTTTTTCCTGAAACAATCCACTTTTGCCCAATATGTAGTCAACTAGTCCATACCCAATATCAAATCAAAATCCCGAATCTCTAAAGGAATTAAGTCAGCCTTAAATTCTTCATCACCAACTCTTATCCCACAATCTCTATAACAGGTGTTTCTAATCAACTGTTCTCCTAGAAGGGTATGAACTACAATTTCCTCCTCTAAAGGTGACAAGTTTCTATCAAAAAAGGATGCAAATGTCGTACTCACACAAGATCTATCTGAACAAGAATCAATTAAGACATAAGCATCCTTGTCAAATACAAACATATTACCTGTCACAGCACTGGGTCAAACTCATGCCTCTTCCTCTGTCACAGTAAAAACTCTCATCGGATTATGAGTCTATGGTCTAGAGGGTTGACACGCTAGGGTATTACTCCCTATACCGGACCGCATCGCTACACCCTGTCTCAACTGTGACCCAGAAGAATCTCTTATTTGAATATCGGTGCGAACTTGGGGAGATGAAATAGTTGCAGTAACTCATTCAAACTATGGACAAGCACTCCTCATATGACCTTGATGACCACACTGAAAACACCGTAAGGGCTCCGTACATGACCTAATATGAAATCTCCCACAATTTCGGCATTTGTCAAAACTCCCAGAACTCTTCCCAAGAGCATTTGTCACTGATCTACTGAATCTAGTAGACTTTTATTGCGACTGTTGAGATGGGGGTCGAGTAGATGCTATTGAAGCAGTGGTAGCTCTCCCTAAAGTAGATAAATCCTTGCCCTTTTTTGAGGGCTAGTTGGAAGATATATTCAGATTCCTCTTTTTAGCAAACTCGGCCTGAATCCTCATATTCTTAGTTGTGAGCTTCTCAGTCTGTAGAGCCATCTACACAATCTCTTTATACGGCTACTTACCCATTACTGTCATACTGTCTCTAATTTCATTCTGGAGCCCTTCCTCAAAGTAATTAACCTGATCTTGCTCAATCTTCACCAGATTAGGCACATAAGATATTAGCTCATTAAAATGAGCCTCATACTCCTCTATTGTCAAACTCCCCTATTTCAGACTCAAGAATTCTCTCTTCTTTTCCTTTTGCTGAAAATAAGTATAATACTGGTCGTCGAACTCTCACAAAAAATTCGACCAGGTCAAAGGAGTATTAGAACGAGATTTCACCGAGTTCCACCAATTATGGGCCCTTTTCTCAAGTAGTCTAGTGGCCACCATCAGTTTCATATCATCTTCTAGTTTCATATCAGTAAGTGTCTCTGATACTTGAATGATCCAGTCCTTAGCTACGATTGCGTCGAGATCACCCGTAAAAGAAATGCAACCGAGTTGCCTAGCCTCTTCAAGTTTCTTAAAAATGGAGACATCAAATACTTGTGGTGGAATAGGAGGTGAGGGTGGTGATGGCACTGAAGGAGCGGCCGAAGGAACAGTAGAAGAAGCTTGACCAGCTTGAGCTTGGCCAGTAATAGCCGTGAGAAAAGCTGTCAATGCCTGAACTGCCTTAGGAGGCATGGCAAGAATACCAGGAATATCGGTAGGTGGTAGAGGAGGTGGAGGAAATGGAGGAGTTTCAACCTGTTCAGCAGTAGGTGCTGCCCGAAAAGTAGACTCAGTCGATTCCCCCTCTACAGGATCTGGTTGACGATGTTGAGAACGACCTATTTCCCTCCCGATTGATCTAGAAAGAAGTGGGCGCCCACGTTGAGGAGGCATAATGATCTATAAGAAAAGACAAAACTAATTTAGACAACTTTAGGTTCTATATGCAATTGTACGCATTCAATTCAATCTAATTTAACTTGGGGCCACATTGACATTGTAGTTTTAAAAATAACTTTAAAACCAAAGGCTCTTATACCAATCGAATTGTCACGACCCGGTACTCCTTTCGAGCCTGTGACAACCGCCTCGATGTCTTGATAGACATTCATTACCCGGAATGTCAACCGAAACCTCGCAAGGCTCTTGCATCAATTTTACATCCCCTTGTGAGCAACAGTCACTAAATATCATGTTTTAAGGGCATATACATTTTTTTTAAATAAAAAACAAACAAAAAGTGATTTCTGCTACACAGGGGTATTTTGGTCATTTTTACCTAAAAGTTTTGAAACCTAGTGAAAATACAATATACGATCAAAAAATATATATTTCTTATCTAAAAATAATTTTAGTAATCTAGATCATCCATTTGAAATGAAATTTTGGCTAATCAAACTAAATAAAATTTTAAATAAAATATTCTATTTTCTTATAAAACAATATTTATAGAATCCTGCATAAACAATTTTTGTAGCATAAGAGTAAACTAAATTCATATATATAATAGCACACTAAACCAGGTATACAAAAATATTCTACAATGACATGTGAGACCCAAAATAACCGAAAATATACAAGACTGTAGACCTTCTATTTCTAAGGATGCAAATCCAAAAGCAACCCTTGACAAAATCGGCTGTCTATAGATTGTCCTAAGCATGTAATGGGTAAAAAGAAGGGGTGAGTTTTTATAAACCCAGTGAGTAAGCAAAGTTTATCTACAACATCTAAAGTCGAGTAAATGGAGACAGTTAAATCATCCCATCATAATATGATTCATAACATTTAAAACTCATTTCAACTCATATAAAACAATTACATTTCATCGAAATAATCAACAAAGGTTATGATTTTCTTAAAAACTTGGCTTGTGCCAAAACTCATACTCGGTGACACCTTGGCCCGTGCATCTAACTGACTTCGCCAAGGATGTTAAAACGAGATATACCCATAAAACATGTTTTCACTTTTAAAATATAGCCATTCCTTGGCGTTGGTTGAGTTTCATCCTCACGTGGTGGTTCGGCGTGAAGTGAACTCTAAACTTACCTTAAGAGATACCCTCCGCGCCTCTCGTACTAAGGTAAAATATAACGGGGTTTACCATGCCCCTTTAATAGGTTGGTCCATGGAAACCCGCCCACTGCAGTAAGTTAATCAAATAACCCACCAAATCAATAAAAATTTCAACAGCCTGACATGGCTAATATGATATTACCCAACCTATCAAGGTAAAACAAAATAGTTTATATAATCGACAAACCACAAATCTAGCCATTCATGCTATCAGATTGTCATAAGCCATCAATTCAAACCATATATATATATATATATATATATATATAGATAACACAAGTATATAGTCTCCATTTACTCAATTTTTAAAATCGTCATTGAATTGCAAAACAATTTATAAATCTCATTCATTTACCAACACTTAACTTATAAAACATAAAAATCTACGGTTTAAGTTCATTATTCTTTAAAATCATAAAAATGAGTAAAAACTACTTTGGATAGTTAAGGTGAACATTTGATTACTCACAATAATAGGAGTTTGGAGTACTCTTATTCTTGGTCCTCGGGTACGATATCTTGACCCTTATTAGATGGCTCATAACCTATACATAATACACGACACGTAATTCAATATCTTTGTGCCAAACTGTTATAAAACTATTTCAGGCTCTATATGAATGCATGAAATTGAATGAGAATTGTTCGAATAATCACTTAAAGATGGTGTTCAATATGGGTTCAATTATGATCAGACTGAATTTGTATTCGACCTAACTCGAACTATACATTGTTGAATTAACCAAAACATCCGATTCAACTTCAAATATATTCATTACACTTCCAATATTCCAAATACACCAAAGTACCTCAATGAGCTTGATTGTGACTTAATTCATCATAACCAAAATTCATTCCGATTTTAAACTAACATGCTAATCAGTGTTAACATAGTCCAATGAATCCATCTATATTATTAAGAATCAAATTCAAGTCCATTCACTATGATTTTCTCATTATTGTTCAAGTCGTTTACTAAAGGAACTATACTTTTAGATAACCATTTTCAATATCCGCTACCATAAATCATCAATTAGGAGCTAAATAACATGAAATACAACAAAATCCATCATCAAGATGTCATCTTTAAAATTCGACCAAAGAGGGTTGTTGAAGGGCATGTGATTTTTTTGCTTATTTTTCATGCCAGACATCATCAAACAACTAAAAACACTAAGATAATGAAATCTAGCTAAATCCATCATGAAAACCTCTCTCCCTATGTTCGGCCAGAAAGTATTCCCTCATGGAAACTTGTGTTTCAACCATATAAAATGAAAAAGAAAGCATGGGAAAGGTAGATTTTAAGCTAAAATTGAAAAATCTTACCTTTGATTGCTTTGTTCTTTGAAATTCAACAAATTTCTCTTGAATTTTCTTCTCTAGGGTTTGTTTCTATTCTTTTCTTTTTGTTCTTTGCTTTGGCCAGCCATGAAGAGTGAAATGGGAGAGTTTATGTTGAGTTTATAAAGGAAATTATAAAAATATTAAAACTTCACATGTGTCACCATGTGATTGGTCCATTGTTAAAACTTAACAATTAAGCATTTTCTCACCACCACATGTAATCTCTTAATTATCCAAAGTATAAAACAATAATAGGTGAAATTCATGGGCTTGACAAGTGTTATGGTGGTGTAAAATTCAAAAAATTCTAATTACGTCCTCGTGAACACGTAAAATGACTATTTTGCCCTTATGTTGAAAAAATGTCGAAATTAAAATTTTCATTTCTAAAATTTAAATCATGCTGCAATTAGTCAAACTTTGTCAAAAATTTCGTCCAACATTCCAATTTTGCCCCAACGTTATGAAAATTCTCGATTGGACTCTAAATCAATCGTCGAACTCCAAACCACCATATTAAGACATTCTAAGGTTCAATAACTCTCAAATACATCCTAAAATCTCTATTTGGACTAGTTCGAGGCTTTAATCAACTTAATTGTACCACTAGGTACGATACGACTTTTAACGATTCTCTAAGGCATCCCGGTATGTAGATATGCTATCAAGTACATGAATGATATGACAAGTATATAATAGAGTAGGGCTTGACAAACCATATTGGAACTTAAATGATGTCATCAGATTAGCATTAAAGGTTGAGAAACAACAATTATGGAAAAGCTCAATGTGTTCATCTAGACAGAAAGAGTCCACCTCAAACCGTGGGAGACAAAGTTTGACAACCATTCCACCTCCAAAGGTAAAATCTTCCAAAACTCCAAACAATAAAGAGACTACTTATACTCGTGTTTCTAATGTCAACAAAAAGTGCTTCAAATGCCAAGGATTTGGGCATATTGCTTCTGATTGTCCAAATCAAATAATTATCTCTTTAGTTGAAGAAGAAGTTATGGAAGAACTTAGCCTAGAAGAAGTAGATGATGAGCTAGAAATATTCAACAACAAAGAAATAGAAGAAGTTTCTATTAACCATGGATAAGCTCTTGTTGTTTATCGTAACCTCAACACTGCTATGATGACTGAAGATGAAAGTTGGCTTCGTCACAACATATTCTATACAAGGCACTTATCCCAATGGAAGGTTTGTAATGTCATTATTGATAGTGGATGTTGTGAGAATGTCGTTGCCAACTACATGGTGAAAAAGTTAAAACTTCTAACTAAAGTACATTGTCATCGTTAAAAGCTTCAATGGCTGAGAAAAGGAAACGAAGTTAAGGTAACGAAGCGTTGTTGTGTTCAATTCTCTATTAGAAATAAGTATGAAGATGAAGTCTGGTGTGATGTTATCCTAATGGACACATGCCACCTGTTGTTGGGACGCCCATGGCAATATAATCGTTGAGCAGACCATGATGGATACAAGAATACTTATTCCTTCATCAAGGATGGAGTAAAAATTATTTTGACTCAATTAAAGCCAAAAAACCAACCAAAAAGAAAAGAGAAAGATAAAGCACTCATCATTGTGTCTGGCTTAAATAAAGCTTATCGTGAGTCAAGCCTCTTATACCTATTATTAGTTTGTGAGGAGAATGAAGTATCTTCACCCTTATCCAAAGATGTCAAACCCATAATTGAGGAGTTTTGTGATGTTGTACCTAATGAGATACCCCACGGACTGCCACCAATGCGAGATATTCAGCATGCGATTAATTTCATCCCTAGTTCTGTAATTCCAAGCAAGCTTACTTATTGCATAAGTCTGTAAGAGCATAAGGAGCTACAACATCAAGTCAAACAACTTTTGGAGAAAGGCTTGGTAATAGAAAGAGTTAGCTCTTGTGCTGTTCCTACCTTATTACTTCCAAAAAAAGATGGAACATGGCATATGTGCATGGATAGCCATGTCACGAACAAAATCACCATCAAGTATCGTTTTCTCAATCCTAGACTTGATGATTTATTGGATCAATTGCATGGTGCTATTATTTTCTCCAAGATCGATCTGCGTAGTGGTTATCACCAAATTCGAACGTGACCAAGAGATGAATGAAAAACTGCTTTTGAAACTTGTGATGGGCTATATGAATGGACAGTTATGCCATTTGGCCTCTCTAATGCAACAGGCACCTTTATGCGCATAATGAACTAGGTATTTCACCCTTTTATTCGAAAGTTTGTTGTGGTTTATTTTGATGATATTTTGGTGTATAGTAAAAGTCAAAAAGAGCATCTGGAACATTTATGGCAAATATTTGAAGTACTTCGAAAGCAAAAGCTTTTTGCTAAATTAAAGAAGTGTGAATTTATGGCAAACAAAGTTATCTTCCTGAGATATGTTGTTTCAAACCAAGGGATTGAAGTGAACCAAAGCAAAGTTGATACTATTGTTAATTGGTCAGTTCCGAAGTCACTTCATGATGTTCGAAGCTTTCATGGATTGACCTCTTTTTATTGGCATTTCATAAAAAACTTTAGTTCTGTTGCTGTTCCGCTTACTAAATGCCTTAGGTAAGATAGTTTTATATGGAGTATCAAGGCACAACATAGCTTTAAGGAATTAAAAGAAAGGATTAATAAAGCTCCCGTGCTTGCACTTTTGAACTTTGACTTGGTGTTTAAAGTTGATTGTGACACCTCTAATGTTGGTATTGGTGTTGTTATTTCTCAATAAGGAAGACTAATTGCCTTTTTTAGTGAGAAACTCAATGATGCAAAATTGAAATACTCAATGTATGATAAGGAGTTTTATGCTATTATTCGAGTCTTGAATCATTGGAGCCATTATTTGTTACCAAAAGAACTCATCTTGTATTCTGAGCATGAAACCCTTAAACACTGTAACTTACAACACAAGCTTAATCGGCAACATGCAGCTTGGAGTTAGTTTCTTCAAGCCTTTCCAATTCTCCTCAAGCACAAATCAGGTGCACAAAACAAAGTAGCTGATGCTTTAAGTCGTCGCTTTACTCTTTTCTCTACCTTACAATTGAAGGTTGTTGGCTTTGAAGTTGCGAAAGAATTGTATGAGAAAAATCCTGAATTTAGTGAGATATGGAAATCTAGTTCCTAATATCCTTATCGACAATTTCATCAACAAGAAAGGCATCTTTTCAAATGTAACTATGCATTCCTCAGCGTTCTTTATGCCAATCTATTACTTGGGAAGCTCATAATGGAGGATTAGCTGTAAATTTTAGGAAAGACAAAACATTGGCTTTTGTGAAGAAAAAGTTTTATTGGCCTAAGATAGAACGAGATATCATCTGACATATTCAAAGGTGTCGTATTTGCCATATTGCCAAACTTCTAAATCAAAACGCCAGTATGTATAAACCATTACCCATTCCATAAACTCCTTAGGTAGGTGTGAGTATAGATTTTGTTTTGGGTTTACCAAGAACTCAAAGGCAAAAAGACTACGTAATGGTGCTCATCAATAGATTTTTCAAAATGGCTCATTTTGTGCCATGCCATAAAACTGATGATGCTTCTCACATAGTTGATTTGTACTTCAAAGAAATTATGTGTCTTCATGGAATTCTAAAAACCATCACTTCAGATTGAGATGTGAAGTTCATGAGTCATTTTCGATGAACACTCTAAAGGAGAATGGAAACTCATTTGCAATTTAGTTCAGCAAGTCACCCTCAAACGGATGGTCAAATGGAAGTGGTTAACAAAAGTTTGGAAAACTTATTATGAAGCTTTATGGGTAAAAACTTTCACCAATGGGATTTTGTGTTATGACAAGCAAAATTTTTTTATTATAATTTTGTGAGCCAAACCACTAAAAGATGTCCATTTGAAGCAACAAATGGAAAGCACCCTCTTAGTCCTTTGAACCTTCCTGCATTACCAACTACTCATGAATTTAGTGCTAATGTTGAAGGACGTGCTAAGCAAATCAAAAAGCTTCATGAAAAAGTTCGAGAAAAGACTATTCGTCAAACTAACAGATACCAAAAGTAAGCCAAAAAGCACAAAAAGCTAGCTAGTTTTAAAAAAAAGAGAACTAGTGTGGATTCATTTAAGGAACTAGTGTGGATTCATTTAAGGAAAGAATGTTTCCCTAAGTCTCGTGTAAAACTATCTCCTTGAGCTAACAGACCATTTCGTGTCTTGGAACATATTAATGAGAATGCTTACAAGATTGAACTTCTTGGAGATTATGGAGTTTCTGCAACTTTCAATGTAACTGATCTCTCTCCTTACTATGGAAAACATGATGAAGAAAAGGATCTTGAAGACGATTTTTCTCCAACCTAGAGAGAATGACATAGGAGTATATTATTAGATTATTATTATTTAGGAATTATAGGTACAATAAAATTCTTCTTTTAATTATATTAGGACTTTAGGCTGTTCATGTTCTATTTAGGAATAGAACACCTATCTTATTTAAATCTCTTGTTAATTATTCTAATTGTATTAAGTAACTAAAAGTAAAGTTTTATCAGGATGTGAGCCTATAATACTACAAATAGGATCCTTAAGCTTAGTTACTATACACATTTAAGTTAAGATGTCAAGCCCGACTTTATAAAATACTTGCCATGTCATTCATGTGATTGACAATATACTTGAATACTAAGAAAGCCTTGAAAATTCGTAAAAAGTCGGTAGTGTACTTAATAGTACAACTAAGTTAAATTAAGCCTTGAACTAGATCAAATGAAGATTTTAAGGTGAAATTTAAAATTTAAAATTCTCAGAATAACTTAAAATGGTGATTCGGAGTTTGAGGACCGATTTGGAGTCAAATTGGAATTTTCATGATCCGGGGGCAAAATGGTCATCTCGCCACCCGAGGTTAAGATGTGAGAGTTAGATGAGATTTTTGACTAAGATTGACTATATAGAACATAATTTGAGTTTGAGAAGTGAAAAATTTTAATTTTGACACTTTTTCGAGCATAAGGGTAAAATAGTCATTTTGCCACCCCAAGGGCAAAATTGTAATTTTACACCACCTAACACTTGTCCAGCACATGGATTTTACCCAATATTATCATGGATAATTGAGGAAATTTAAGTGGTGGAGAGATATTGCTTAATGGGTAAGTATGACACATGGACCAATGGAATGGTGACATGTGTCAAGTCTATATCCATTAAATATTTGGCTTAAAAATCAACACATAAATCAGCCCATTTCTCTTCATATAGCTGGCCAAATGAAGAACAAAGAAAGAACACAAACCCTAGGTTGGAAAATTGAAGAAAAAGTGTGGGATTTCAAGGGATTAAGCTAATAAAGGTAAAATTTTGTGATTTTATCTTGTGATTTACACTACCCATGCTTTCTTTTTCATTTTCCATGCTTAGAACTCAAGTTTACATGATGAACCCATGCTGGCCAAATTTGAGAGGAGAGATTTTGAGCATTGATTTTGCTAGATTTCAAGCTAATTAAGTGTTTTTGGTTGTTTGGTAATGGAAAGTATGAAAATCTAGCAAGGAATCACTTTGTTCTTCACAAACCCACAAGAGGCCGAATTTTCTAGGGAGGATATTGAGGCTGAAATTGATGATATTTCATGATATTTTGGTGGTATTTAATGATTGGTGAGGCTAGAAATTTAATGAGAAATTTTGGCATGAAAATCTGAATTTTTACCTAATGTATAAACATGTGTGATTTATGGTTCAGACTGATAAATTGAATCATATTCATAGTCAATGAGGTATTTTAAGTATAATTGGAGTGTAGAAAGTGAAAAAAATCGATTTGGAGTTAAATTGGAGGTTTTAGCCAATTCCACCGAGAATATTGCGAATTAGGTCTAATACCGTATTTAAATGGCTATTCGAACATTTTGCATCACATTTCGTGCATTCATATAGATTTATAGAGCCTGAAATAGTTTATGATAAATTGACACAAATTATTGAAATTCGTATCACGTATGATGTATAGGTGGTGAATCCTCCACTAAGGGTAAAGAAATTGTACCCAAGGATCGGTAGTCAGAGTACTCTAGAAATTCGACTCCCAAAATTGTGAGTAACCTTATCATTATTTTAATTATCTAAAGTGGTCTTTTTATTCGATTTTGTAACTTTTATGGAAAATGAGTTTAAATGGTTATTTTTTAGGTTTAAAAACAAAATGTGTTTAAATTAAAAGATTTTATATATTGTATTAAAATTGAATGATGACTTTGAAAATAGAGTAACTGGAGACCACTTGATGTGTTGTAATTTATGATTCTAATTGATGGCTTATGATAATGTGTTGGCATGACTGGCTAGAATTGTGGTTTGTGAACTGTATGAATTGTTATGTTTTACATTTACAGGCTGGGTAGTATAATATTAGTCATGTCATGCTGTCAAAATTTTATTGTATGGTAGGTTTAGCTTGCTGCAGTGGGCTGGTTCTGTGGACCAGCCTATTAGAGAGGCATGAAATTCAATTATATATGTACCTCGATCGGAGAGGCGCGTAGGGTATCTTCTGAGGTATGGTTAGAGTTCATGTCACGCCAAACCACCTCGTGATGATGAACTCTGCTAACGCCAAGGAACGGCTGTGTTTTTAAAATAAAAGCATGTTTACGTGTATACGAACTTTTTAACAGCCTTGGCAGACTCGGTTAAATGCCGCAGCCAAGGTATTCTCGAGAATGATTTTGGCAGGAGCCAAGCTTTTAAGATACTCATAAGCCATGTTGATTATTTAAATGAAATAAATATTTATGTTATGAAATACATATTGAGATGGAATATTTTAATTGTCTCCATTTACTCAACTTTAGATATTTTGAATGGTGTTTGTTTACTCACTGGGATTATATAATCTCACCACCCTTTTTGCCACCCATTTCAGGCTCAGAATAGGCTGTAGATAGCTGATTTCATCGAGGGCTATCATTGGATTTGCATCCTCCAAACTGTAGGTTCACAGTCTTTTCTTATTTTTGGTTATTCGGGAGCCCACTGGTTATTGTAAATTAAGTTTAATACTCTGGTTTACTATATTACAGTATGTATGAATTTATTTAGCTTTTACGCTATAAAAACTATTTACCGATAACTCTATAAATATTGTTTTATAAGAAAATAGAATATTTTATTGAATATTTTTATTATATTCAAATAATCGTAATTTCATTTTAAATGAAGGTTTTAGATGTTTAAACTTATTTTTGATTATGAATTATGTGTTTTGTACTCGCTTACTACATTTTTAGCGGATTTCAAGATTTTTGAGGAAAAGTGACCAAAATGCTCTTGTGAGGAAAAATTTATTTTTTTATTATTTTAAATTGGAAATAGTTTATAATCTCACAAAACATGATTTTAGTAACTAATACTCATGGGGGAAGCGAGAAAAACTGATGTTAAGCCTTGCGAGGTTTCGATTGACATTACAGGTCATGAATGTTTGTCGGGACATCGGGGCGATTGTCATGGGCTCGATGGGAGTTTCGGGTCGTGACATGAGAGTTACTAAATAATATTTTCTTAAGCAGGAGTGTTTATTTCTCTAGGCTCTTTTTGAAGAGTAAAACGTTTTTAGTATCTTTGCCCTAGCCAACCAAAGTGGGATTTTGGCTATTATTTTCACCTTAGTGGGGTTTTCCACCTTGCCAAGATTGGTTATTCACCTTAATAGGGTTTTCAAGCTTTTCTATAATTGGTGTCTTTCACAACGCCCAAGTGTCTTTACATCACCCCGACGTCACTAGATCAAACCAAATTTAAGTTATTAATTGATTAAATTGAAAATAAATTAGTAAAAAGGTGCAATCTTACCTTTAGAGGAGTTTCTCAAGCTCTGATTTACTCCAAATAGATCCAAAAATTTGTTTGGAGGATTAAGGTTTCAAGGTTTTAGAGAGAAAGGGTTTGGTTTTATTTAGAATGGCTCAAATGGCCTGAATTTCCTTTTTATTTTTTCATTTTTGAGGTGATCTATCGATACATAGGAGGCACCTATCGATAGATCCTTCTAAAAATTTTACGCATAAACCTTTATGTATGAATAGATTCCTCAAATCTATCAATAAGTTTGTCGGGTTTGGCTATGGACGGCATGCTCGAAAATATGCAACAAAAAGAAAGTTAAAACTTTAAAACAACACATACCTCCACCCATGGATCACCATGGTTGTATTTGAACTGATAGAATATCATATAAAATCATAAAATCAGAAGCTAACCTTGGCAACATTCTTCTAATGGGAATAACAATCTCCTCAATGTAACCTACAAACACCATTAGAAGCAAGAACCTTAGCCAATCAAGCTCTTGGACTCCAACTATAGTACACATGATTTCAGTTGAACCTTTCAGTAAATGAGGGTGATTTTAGCTATGCTTTTGTGCTAGCAAAAGGGGACAACATTTGTCCCTTTTCACTTTTCACAAGGAAGGGCAAGTGACAAATTTGAAAAAATTGCATGGCAACATTCTTTTGATGGGAATAGCAATCTCCTCAATGCAACCTACGAACACCATAAGAAGCAAGAATCCTAGCCAATCAATCTCTCGGCCTTTAACTATACTACACATGATTTCAATTGAACCTTCAGCAAATGAGGGCGATTTTAGCTATGCTTTTGTGCTAGCAAAAGGGGACAACGTTTGTCCGTTTGCACTTCACACAAGGAAGGGCGAATCACACATTTGAAAAAATTGCTTCAAAAATAAATTTTCTTTTTCACAAAGTAGGTGATCGCACACAAAGAGAAAACCTTTTATTTTACTACTCTTTTTCGTATTATCATATGTGGAAAAATAGTTAAATTTGATTCATATAGCTAGGTTAAAATTAACTTCAATTTTGCAATAAGGCCCTTTAAATTATAACACATTACAATATAGGCCCATGACTTAATTAAACTATTTTAATTAAGCCCAATGGAAATTAAATTGAAATAATTTCCTTTATATTATTGCAATTTTGGCATTATAATTATAACTCTTTAGATATTATGCCTAAAACTTAAGTAAAGGTGCGATTTTTTTAGCACTCAAATATAAGATGTTTTTGGAAATAGCCCTCTTTATAATTTTGATTATATTTAGCCAAAAGATAAGATTTTTGGACCAAAATGCCCTTAAATGAAACCTTCTCAATCATGCACACTGTCATACATGTGCAGATAGGTGGAAAAAATAGATATGGCCAGAATTTGGTTAAGGACAAGTTGATAAAAGTAAAACCTTCCTCTAGTTGCATTATATGGCAATGATTTTGTCTGATTTATTAGACATTTTGTAAATAGAAACGGTAGGTATATAACAATGCAGGAATATTAAATAATCAATTCACTCATTTTGAAAGATAGGGAAGTGTTTAAACAAGTTAAGAGCAAAGTTAGTAATGATAGGGAAAAAGTTGGCAACATAAAGTAAGTAAGGTAATGTCAAAATTTTTTTGGGTTTTTAGTTAGTTTAGTAATTTGAATGTGATATTGGTTGACAATGTGGTGTTAGGTTTTGTTGTTAAATGGCGTTGGTGTTGTTCAAAATGGTGGAAATCGTCAGAGTTATTAGATGGCATGGCCATTTGGGTCGAATGTTCTAACATTTGTAGAGCAAATGGGCATGGTGTGTAACAAATCAACAATTTCATTGATTGCATGAAAATGGTGTGTTGAAACCAATTAATTGGAGGCATTGCCTATAACAGTGTATTATTAAGTGTATTGTGTTCAAAATGTTATGAAATTTAAAAATAGCATGTAATAAAAATTGGATTAAAGGTATGGCATGTAACAAAATAAAAATTAGTCAAGCGTGTAACAAAATAGAAATTAGTAAGGGCGAGTAACAAAATAAAAATTATGCAAGGCTTGTAACGAAATATGAATTCTAAACTACGTGTAAGAAAATAGAAATTATACAAGGCATGTAACAGAAGAAATATTTTTGTAAATGTCATGTAGCTTCTCTAGTTAACCATTTAGTGCATCTCACTTACATGTGCAAGAATGTAATTTGATGCGAATGGATTTCAAAAAGCAAGAGAAAGTTGAGGTGAAATAAATGGAGGAATAGGTCATGGTGAGTCCAATGGAGGAAACAGTGAAAGCAGATATCCCTGCTATTGTGGTGACTCAAAAGAAGGAAGAGGAATAAGAGGAAGAAGATATCCCTAAGGGTTAGTTATGATCTGGTCCCCCGAACAACATCAAGTTGCATAGAATCAATGAACTAGTGCAATAGAGAATGAGTATAGAGGAACTAGGACAAAAAGGTAAAATGGAGAAAAAAACCAAGGATTAATTTTCATGTCTCCTATCAACAGTTGAAGCTTAACCGAATTGAGTGATTAGGCAAGGTGTTTTGCAACTTCATTACGATATAGGGCATGCTTTAAGTGAATATCGTTAAGTTGGCATGTAGCAAGTGAGAATATGCTTGCATGGGTTGTAATAAGTTCGAATGGCGTGGAATAAAATTTGTTTTTTTTTATGCATTGTGTTTTAAAGACATTGAGGTGTAATCTTGAAGACAAATTGAGAAGAAAAGCTTAGAATGATATCAACACTTTATGAGCATTTTTTTTTTGTGGGTTGTGGATGCCGAGTGAAGTTTGCCTAACATGTTTTTATAAAAGAAAACGTCATTTTTCCCTAATAAAAAACACTTTTTTCCGACAAAAATTGAAGAAAGGGCAATGTGAATGTCACAGCCCAAATTCCAGGCTATGACTGGCGCATGGGCCCAATGGGCATAGCCCACTAAGTCGACGCAAGCCTATTTATGCAATCCCGATCGTCATTCCAAACCATCATTTCTCATACCCATATTATAATTATCAACTAAAAATATTTCAGTAACATTTTATAGTAACCCAATACTCACAATTGCATTATGCTAACATAGTATCACTCATTTGCCACCTTACAGTGGCTTCAGTAATCAAATATACATATTTCATTTTTAACATGAATTTAGTGGTTTTCATTACTTATACATGTACACAAGCATAAGACCCTTGACCGTCAGCGAAGTGACTCTAGGTGAAGATACAGCTATTGAGTTGCCATAATACCTACCAAAAAGATGAGCATACATGGATAGCTCAATCTAGATCCCAACTGCCTTTGAATCTGAAAACATGAAGTTTAAAAGCGTGAGTATAAACTTAGTGAGTGAACATAAGAAAGGAACAAGCAATCGGTAGGAAGAATTTGGAAATCATGATGCACTTGTTTAAAAAACAATGCAATTGATTTAGTTTCTTACTAAAAACCCCTCATTTCAAACTTTGATTAATAACCTCATAGTGTTGCGAAAACCCAAGATCAATCCATGAAGTTAAATGGGTGAAAAATATGTCAAAATCAAGCAAGTTAGCAAGCATGGTAGCAAGTTTCTTGCTGTAGCAAAGTTCATTCTCGCTACAACGAGATTCAGGTGGCCAAAACAGAAAGTTTCTTGCTGTAGCGAGAAACAGTGTCAGTTTGCATGTGTTTCAGGTTTTCTAGTATATCTCCCGTTGTAGAAGTTGAATTGACCTCATTTATAAACCATTAGAAAGCTAAGAGGCAGGGAAAAACCTTTTATGTTTACCACTTTTCCCAGTTCGGAAAGAAAGATGGTCAAAATCTTCATCGAAGTGAAAGCACTACATCAAAACTTGAGAGTTTCTCACTGCAGCTAGATTTATTTTTGCTGCAGCGAGATTCATTCTTGCTGCAGCGAGTAACAGGGCTGCCTTATGCCCCCACCACCGGAGAGTTTTTCGCTACAGCAAGATTCAAGGGAGATGACAATTAAGGGATTTTCACATACCAGAAAATCCATTCCTACCATATTGCTCATCAAAGTGAAGACATTGACAATAATTAAGTTTCTCATTTTTCATTTCGATCACATAGTGTAATCATAAACTTTCTATCACATATACATATATAAACATATATAAACACGTACACCACCCCACTTCATTCATCGTCATAGCCAGGTCATCATCATCATCAGCTTATGCGCACTCCCTACTTGCACATAGCCAAGTCAGCATCGGCTTATGCGCACTCCCACTTGCACATAGCCGAGTCATCATCGGCTTATGCGCACTCTTATTTGCACATAGCTGGGTCAATATCATTACACAACATTATTCATCAATGCACAACATATATTCATATATATATATATATATATATATATTAACATAATATAGGAGCACATAGGTTCGTCCTTTTACACATTTTACATTTTCACAACACCAAAACATTTTATCAAAGGCTTGTTCACTGGCACACATTTTTTTTAAAGAAAAGTTGGAATAAATCATTCAAATGTTTCATGCAAAACACAATTATATTTCCCAAAACGATTTTGGAATACAAGTTCACTCACCGGTCTTGTTGATTTTTTTGCTTGACTCTAACCTTAACTAATGCTCCAAATGGACATGTGAGGCCTTGTTGGAACCATACACACGCAACATCACAACCAACCCAAATTGGCATTAATACACTCTCAAAAGCTATTTCCTAATTCAAGTTCAGCTATTTATTTTAACTAGATCCCAATTACCTTTAAGTGGCTATTTGTTTACTCCACTCTAGTCATTCTAAAAATGATTAACAATGTCAAAAATAGATTAACTCACCACTCAAATCATCAACCATTATCAACAACTTGAAAATTAAGCCTAATTCATTACTCACCTTGATGGTCTTTGTAGTTGAATTCTCTTTCAAAATTTTTCAAGCTATTATGGAAGCTCCCTTTTTCTGTCTCTAAAACACCTAGCTAGTGAGAAGAAGTATGGAAGTAAGAATTTCAAGGGTGTTAAAGTGAGAAAGTGAAAGAGCACAAAGGTTTTATGAAAAAGTGCACAAAAGCATGAAAATTGGAGCTAGAAAGAGAAAGTTATGGAAGTTCCAAAGCAAGCTTCCATGGAGGATAAAAAGAACGTGAAAGGGGAGGAAGAAGAAAAAGGAGAAGCTGTTGGAGCTAAGATATTTATGCTTCAAGTTAATCCAAATTTTCACTGAAATTACCAAAATGTCCTTAACATGGTGGCTTTGTCTTCCTCCCATCCTTTGTGCAACCTTTTTGCTCATTTGACACCGCAACAAAGTCCATAATAGTCTAAAGGTACTCGGGTTCACGAAACTTAAAAATTTAGACTCAAGATGCAAAATGACCATTTTTCCCCTATGATGGAAATTATCATTATTTTTATCTTCCTCATTTATTTACCATCATAAACATTATTCATTCATTCCTTAGGCCTATTTAGACCTTACTAGCATAAAAAAAAAACCCACTCGTAAGAGCTTACCAAGGGAAATTACGAAATTACCCCTGATCCTCATTATCGCGTCTACTTCTAATTATGTGCCTATGGAGATCGAGATTTCACAAGTTTACTTATGAATTACCCTTTTAACTCAGTAATCAACCTCAATTGGCATCCGTAAAATTTATTAGCCATTGTATCAAAATACAGGGTATTACAATCTCCCCCACTTAAAATGAATTCGTCCTCGAATTCAAATCGACGTAGGGTGAATAATCAAAGTTCTAAAGTTTTGCCACATCACTTTTGTCAGGCATTTTGAACATAGAATCTTGGTTTATGCATCATATCGACTTCCAATCGTATAGAAAACTCAACAATGTCATAGTATATAGTTATGTGCTTAAATGCCCTATACTTTGATATGGTGATAAATAAAGTTGGTCGGATGCGAATTGAGGCATAATAAGGAACTTTGGGAACCAAAGAGAGAAGATAAAATTTTTAGAATAAAATAATATTTTATTAATAAAATAATATTAAAATATTAATATTTAGCTGGATGTCGAAATCAAACATGAAAAATGATCATATGGTTGATCCAAGTAGGGGAAAAGATGTCAAGCCTAACTCTATAAAATACTTGTCATGACATACATGTGATGGATAGCATGTTTGCATGCTAGAAGAGTTCCGAAAAAATTTACAAAAGTCGGTATTGTACCTAGAGGTACAATAAAGTTGATTTAAGCCTTGAACTAGATCAAATAGAGAATTTAAGATGAAATTAAAAATATTAAAGTCCCAGAATGGTTTAATATGGTGATTTGGAGTTCGAAGATCAATTTGGAGTCAAACAGAAATTTTCACTATCTAGGGGTAAAATGGTCATTTGCCACCTAAGGACAAAATGTGAATTTTTAGAAAAGATTTTTGGCCCCATTTGACTTATTGGAGTATGATTTGAGGATTAAGAAGTGAAAAAAATTTATTCTTGGTATTTTTCAGAGCATAGGGGCAAAATGGTAATTTTACCACCCTAAGGGCAAAACAGTAATTTTTCACCACCAGGACATTTGTCCAGCACATGGTCTTCCCTTATTCTCATTTTGACCATTGGCTAATTGTGTGGTGGAGATAAAAAGGATTAAAATTTTTAAAGTTTTAAAAACGGGGCTAATGACATGATGCCACATGTCATTCCTTATTAATTTATTATTTTCCTTTTTAAAAGGCACAAAAATCAGCCCATCTTCCACCCCATGGCCGGCCAAACCAGCAAGAAGAGAGAAAAAACAAAAACAAAACCCTAGAGAGAGAAAATCAAAGAAAAAGTGTGAATTTTCAAGGAAATTAAGTGAAAAAGGTGAGATTTTTTCTATTAAGCTTGAGTTTTCTTATTCCCAAGCATTTCTCTTTATTTTCCATGATTAAATTACATGTTTTCATGATGAATTCAATTCTGAAAAAATGGGTTAGGAGAGAGAAAGTTGTTGGATTTATTTGATTTTAATTTATGTTAGTGTTTTTAGTTAGTTTAGCATATTTAGAAACAAAACAACAAGAAAAGAATTTATTTTCTCCCCCAACCATTAATGGCTGAATTTACCATGTAGTGAGTGAGGATGAGTTTGATTTTATTCTAGGAGAATTGGTTAAGGAATAATGAATTATGAGCCTAGAAAAATAATGGGAATTTTCGGAGCAAAAATACGAATTTTTACCCACTAGGGGTATTTTCGTAATTTGCTGTTGGGACTGATAATTTGCACCACACTGAGGGACATTAAGTTAATTTGGGTGCAATTGAGGTATAGAAACTGAAAAGAATTAAATTGGAGTTTAAACGGACCCGTTAGGAATTTAATCGGGTGATAAGACGAATTAGGCCAATACCGGGTTTAGATAGTTACCAGTGCATTTTTGCATTCCATATCATGCATTGGTAGTCTAAATTAGTTTAATTTTGATTTAGTACCAACTTGGTGAAACTCTCGATTTTGTACTGTGTCAAGGTGGTGAGTCCTCCGATAAAGGCAAGGGAATAGCATCCGAGTACCAGTAGTATGAGTATTTCAAAAATCCCCACTCTGTACATTGTGAGTAACCTTAATATCATTTTAATTATCTAAAGTATGTTTTTATTTGGTTTTGGTGAATTTTATGAAAATGAGTTAAAATGGTAAATTTTTATGTTTTGAAAACAAAATGTGTTTAAATGAAAAGACTTTATAAATTGTCTTGAAATTGAATAATGATTTTGAAAAACAGAGTAATTGGAGACCACTTATTATGTTGTAAAAATTTATGATTTGAATCGAATGGCTTATGACAATATTTGCATGAATGACTGAATTGATGTTTGTGTTAAAATTTATGAAATGTGTATTTAGCCTTGAAAAGCTATGAATTACAATAATTGCCATATCATGTTATTGAATTTTATTGTATGTTGGGTTTACCTTGCTGCATTGGGCGGATTCTGTGGACCAGCTATTAGAGGGGTACAAAATCCGGATATATATATGTACCTCGGTCGGAGAGGCACGTAGGGTATCACCTTAGGTATGGATAGAGTTCACGTCACTCCGAACCACCTCGTGATGATGAACTCCGCTAACGCCAAGGAACAGTTGTGTTTTTCTCAAACTAAAAATATGTTTTACGTGTGTACGAAATTTTAACAGCCTTGGCGGGCTCAAGTGTACACCTCTGATCAAGGTGTCACCGACTACTATTTGATGGCATGAGCCAAATGTTTATGGAAATCATAAGCCTTAATGAGAAATTAAATGAAATACAACCGTTTGCATGGGTTGGGATAAATTTTCAAATTGGGAAATACATAATATGATGGGATCTTTTAATTGTCTCCTTTTACTCGGCTTTAGCTGATTTAAATGGTGTTTGTTTACTCACTGGGATTTTATAATCTCACCACCCTCCTTTCCACCCATTTCAGGTTCAGAGTAGGCTGTAAATAGCTGGTTCCATCGGGGATTTCCATTGGATTAGCGTCCTCCACACTGTAGGTTCACAATTTCTTTAATTCTAGTTATTGTGGGCCCAGTTGATTATTGTAAATTTAATAGTTTATTGTGCTACAATATGATGAATTTATTTTGTTTTTACGTTACAAAAAGTATCTTCACATAACTCCAAAATTTCTGTTTATAAGAGAATAAAATATTTTATTGAATATTTCGGTTTATCTTCTTCTTATATTCAAATAATTATAATTTCATTTTAAATAAAAGTTTTAGATGCCTAAACTTATTTTTAATTGTGAATTATGCGATTGGTACGTGTTTACTACCTTTTTAACTGGTTTCGAAATTTTCAATGAAAAATGACAAAAATGCCCCTGTGAGACAAAAATTTTTATTTTATCAGTTTTAAGCTGAAAATAGCTGAAAATCCTTTAGAACATAATATTTGGCAATAGTTACTCACCGGGGAAAATGAGAAACTGATATTAAGCCTTGTGGGGTTCCGATTGGCATTTCGGGAAATAAGTGCCCCTCGGGGCACCGCGGCGGTTGTCATGAGCTCAAGGGGAGTTTCGGGTCGTGGCATGTGCACTACTCTTGTTGGATCAAAACAATATCATCCTTCATCTTATGAAGAGAATTCAAATAAGCTATTAATTCTAGTCACACCTAAATCAAAACATCCTTCAATCATTAATTATGCATGTTTACTTAACCATCCGCAATTCCTCTACCTTGCTCCTTTATCAAACCTTCCAATATTCAAGCATCTATTCCACCATTGACTATGGGTCTAATTTGTCAACCAATCTCTATTTCATTTTTCATTCTCCCATATAAATTCCATTTAAGCATTTCACAATACATAAGGATCAAATGCTCTTTATTCATTTCATCTATTTTTTTTTTAATATCAAAGATGATTCAAATCTAGTAACCATTAGTCATCATATTCCCAAAAACAAACTCCAATACCTTCATGATCGAGTGGTCACTAGATATATCTCAACTTATACCACAAGGCATTTCAATAAATCATGACATTCCACATACCCCCTTATAATCTTAACCAATCTCTTTAATCAATAACACAACCTTTCAAGATTAAAGTTGCTCAAAATTTTCCCTTTAAAGTTGCTTTCCAAGTTTCATTTTGATTACTAATCATTTCTATATTTCCAATGTCATAGCTAATTTGCTCGTCATCAATCACCTACAACATATCTAACTTGATATTTCTCAAATTTACTCCAACATCAAATCTCATGGCCTCATTAGTTTATCAATCTGAAGATCAAATGAAACATTTATCTCTCCTGAAGTGCACTTTAAAATTTAAGAATCATCTATTAAGACCTTTTTGATATTCACTTCTTTTAGTCCTTTATACCTTAGAAAATTAAATCCATAATCATTCATTTTGAATCATGTGCTTTATACCAATCAAGACAGATTTTACACTTTTAATTATATGAATTCAAATGCACACCTTTACGCATAAGCTATAAACCTTTCCCCACATCTTTATATATCAAAACTATATATATTGAAGCTATACCAAAACTGATACATCATTTTCCATTGCCCCTTAGGATATTAAATTCATGTCATACTTCTCTATTTGTGTACTTGATAATAACCTAACAATTTCTAGCTCACAGTTAAGCTAGTTCATATGTCAAGCCTCTCAGGCCATATCAAAACACCAACTTTTATCACGATATAATAGAATTTGATGAACTCATACCAAAAGTATAAACACTTACCTTTAAGCTAACAGCATTATAATCCACTTGTTCACTGCCAAAGTTAGAGATAAATTATCTTAATCATTGTCTAGCACTATAACCATTGATAGATATCATCATCGAATCAAATTATAACTACCTCCGCATGAGCTTTTATACCAATATGCAACATATATATCCATACATATATATTTCCAAAAAATTTAACTTCAGGTAGCCTTAAGCATATCAAGCACAATAAGCCATCTGTAAAACCAAAATAACTCACAATCAAATTTAGAATTAATTCTTCTTATAGTTTGTTAGATCATGCTCATCATTTGTGGTGAATACACAAAGCTGATCCTAATATTCTAATCTCATACGAGAATTGACCACTAATTGGCACCATCCCCAAAGCACCATGTGTCTTAAAAATCAATTTTTTCTTAGCCAAAATTCATATTCTAATATTATGCTTCTAGATCGTAGGTCATTACCAAAGTCTTTACTTGTATATAAATACTCGAATCATCATCTCTTTTCTAAGTAGATTTCTACAATTTTCGTAGCGTATTTCTATTCCCTTATCAAGGGTAGTATCATTTAATCAAACCATGTCACCCTCCTTCTCTAAACATTTGAAGCATAATTCAACCTTTGCCTATCTCTATCAGGCACTTTACCTTGATAATTACTCAAAATAAATTAGAACTTGTGGGGGGAGTAGCTCGTTTCACAATTTATGCCTTGCGTCTACAAGTATATCGAGACTGTAACCTCATCAAGTCTACATAATGGTAAGATAATCATTGCCTTAAGCCCATATTTCTAGACATCCTTATATTTGCAACATATCTTTATACTTATGTGACATACCACTCATGAGCTCCAACTTGACTATATAACCATTTGCTCTTTGAGCTTTAATGTTTTCTCATGTGAAAAATCTTTCGAACTTATCTCATCAGGGTATTCACAAGGTGGATACATGTCCATAACTTATAGTTCAAGGCCTAAAGCATTGAAAACAATCTCATCATTGATGTTTTATGCTATATCATATAATACAAAATATAATCTAATAACTATGACCATGAAATTCTAAAGTTAAACCTTTATCTACCAATCATAGCTCCCTTTATGAGCACATACTTTACACTGCTTGATTGTTCACAAGCCACTCATGGCCATCCAAATTCGACCTCTTATAGCAAGTCAAACTAGTATATTATTCTTATGTTTTCCAATACACTTCCAAAATGCTTAAACACATCCTTTAATAGAATTCTATTGAGGATTCAAACAATCAAAGGCTTATCTTCAAAGCCACGCATAACTTTAACAATTTAATATATATTCGATAACATTTAGCTCATTAACCCCATTGAGCATTATTTTAAAATCTCCCAGGGTGTCCATGTTCTTAGTTCGGATCATACCATCTAATTTAGTATAATTGCATTAATTATCTATAAGCTCTTTATGCTCAGCATATCAACATCCCTATTTTCCCCTCTTTAATGTTATTGACCTTGTTAAAGTATATGTGGCTTTTCAACCTTTCACAATACATTCCACATTTATGCCAGAGCATTCTCAATCTCTTGCCAAGCCTATAGTCATGTAACCATAAATCAGAGTAAACTCTCCTATGGGATATGTCCTTCCATATGATGCATGGGATCACAAGATGTATAACTCCAAGTGTATGCCTACATATTGATAACCTCCATATATTTTATGATAATGGAAACCATAATTTGCAAAACTAGCTTTCTATCACAAGTTTGCGATCGGAACATTAGTCTCACATATCTCACTTTGGACATACTTCACTATTAACATTCATATACCTTTACCACAACATTTAGTACAAATTGATTAAGCAATGATCTACAAATTTACTCTTAGGTACACATATATCAAATTGCACACCATTTAGTGTTAAGATCTTGACTTTACTCATCAATTCTGAACCAATTACAACCATAAGATAGACAATTCATTAAATTTTTGTATATTGCTTTTGCAGTTATAAGATCAAATTTTCTTAAGTTTAGGATGCAGAAGCTTCCTTTTAGAGCATATCCAAAAATCCACATGTTTTAAGTCCCTTACCTTTGGAGAAGTCACATTCAAAACTAATCATTTACATCATAGGTTGCATATTGAACCAAACATATTTTTAAATTGACCTTTAAAGATATTCATATATTGATCTTCATATAAAACTCCATATGGCACTTAGACTAAATTTGTCATTTCCATGTCATTTAATTTCAAACTACTAAATCCACATCTAGTCCTTTAATCCTTTGACCTCACACACAACATAACAAAGTTCATGGTCCTCCTTAGAGAAGATTTGTTTGCCAACCTCTCACTTGATGAACACACATCAATCATAATAGTCACTAAATTTCACCCTTAAGCTAATTCATGTACTTATAACCATAAACCATAATAACTCAATTCAAGCCTTGGAATCTCCCAGTTACTTAATTAGAATCAAAACCAACTCCATCTAGGCTACTACACACATATTCAACACATATCTGCATATAAAATATTTTAGAAGTCTGACGCCATTTATATAGGGACAGGGCAAGCTTAATCAACACAGTGCACTCGCCTCCATGCACGTGGGTATCAGTTTACACCCCCCTTAATACTTAGATGTACAAGCTTAAAGTGAACCTCAATGATCATTATTCGTTCCGATCAAAGTATGTCCCTTATTACCATTATCACACGTGCTCCTTTATATTGACCTCACATACCATCCATGGTCATCAAATTTCTTCCCATTGACAATCATGGCTCAATGGTTAACTGTACCAAATAAATGAGTTATTTTAGACCTATTAGTCCAACTCCAATTTCCTCCATCTTTAATCGGAGGGATTTGTTATTACATTAACCTTTCATTTAGGAGCATTTGCTTAAAATCTTTCCAACAACAGCTCGTGTCTTGGGTGGCATCTCAAACCTAGACAACGGCACCACTTATGACCTTTACATAATGTTAATAGGAGGGCAAGTTACTAGGAATAAGAGTTCATATACCTCTTGTCTATGATTTGTGCTGCAGTCACAAACCATAAACAAGACTCTACATTAACTCTCACAACTCCGCTGACTAACACGGGAATCCCTAGGACTCGACTAAACCTAAGGCTTTGATACCAACTTTGTCATAGCCCAAATTCCAAGATATGACCTGTGCATGGGCCCAATGGGCATAGCCCATTAAGCCCAAACAAGCCTATTTATGCAATCCCGATCGTCATTCCAAACCATCATTTCTCAAACCCATATTGTAATTCTCAACTAAAAATATTTCAATAACATTTTATAGTAACCCAATACTCACAATTCTATTATGCTAACATAGTATCACTCATTTGCCACTTTACAGTGGCTTCAGTAATCAAATATACATATTTGATTTTTAACATAAATCTTAGTGGTCTTCATTACTTATACATGTACACCAGTATAAGACTCTTGACCATCAGCAGAGTGACTCTAGGTGAAGATACAACAACTGAGTTGCCATAGTACCTACCAAAAAGATGAGCATAGGTGGACAACTCAATCTAGGCCGCAACTGCCATTTGAATCTAAAAACATAAAGTTTCAAAACGTGAGTATAAACTCAGTGAGTAAACATAAGAAGGGAACAAGTAATCGATAGGAAGAATTTTGAAATCATGATGAACTTGTTTCAAAAACAATGCAATTGATTTAGTTTCTTACTAACAACCACTCATTTCAAACTTTGATTAATAACCTCATAATGTTGCAAAAACCCAAGATTAATCCATGAAGTTAAATCTGTGAAAAATATGTCAAAATCAAGCAAGGTAGCAAGCATGGCAGCAAGTTTCTCACTGCAGCCAAGTTCATTCTCGCTACAGCGAGATTTAGACAGCCAAAACAGAAAGTTTCTCGCTGCAGCAAGAAATAGTGTCAATTTGCATGTGTTTCAGTTTTTCTAGCATATCTCCAGCTACAAAAGTTTAATTGACCTTATTTTTAAACTATTAGAAAGCTAAGAGGTAGGGCTACAACTTAGATGTTTACCACTTTTCCCAGTTCAGATGGGAAGAAGGTCAAAATCTTCATCGAAGTTAAAAAACTGCATTAGAACCTGAGAGTTTCTTATTGTAGCGAGAAATAAGGCTGGCTTATGCCCCCACCACCCGAGAGTTTGTCGTTGCACAAGAATGCATTTTCGCTGCAGAAAGATTCAAGGGAGATGACAATTAAGGGATTTTCACATGCTAGAAAATCCATTCCTACCATATTGCACATCAAAGTGAACACATTGACAATAATCAAGTTTCTCATTTTTCATTTCATTCATATAGTATAATCATAAACTTTCTATCACATATACATATATAAACATATATAAACACATACACCACCCCACTTCATTCATCATCATAGCCAGGTCATCATCATTATCGGCTTATGTGCACTCCCATTTGCACATAGCTGGGTCAGCATCGGCTTATGCGCACACCCACTAGCACATAGTCGGGTCATCATCGGCTTATGCACACTCCTACTCACACATAGCCGGGTCAATATCATTACACAACATTATTCATCAATGCACAACATATATTCATATATATATATATATATATATATATATACANACAACATATATATATATATATATATATATATATATATATATATACCAACATAATATAGAAGCACATAGGTTCATCCTTTTACACATTTCACATTTTCACAACACCAAAACATTTTATCAAGGGCATGTTCCCTAGCACACATTTTTTTTAAAGAAAAGTTGGAATAAATCATTCAAATGTTTCATATAAAACACAATTATATTTCCTAAAACAATTTTGGAATGCAAGTTCAGTCACTGGTCTTGTTGATTCTTTTGCTTGACTTTAACCTCAACTAATGCTCCAAATGGACATGTGAGGCCTTGTTGGAACCTATACACACACAACATCACAACCAACCCAAATTGGCATTAATACACTCTCAAAAGTTATTTCCTAACTCAAGTTCAGCTAGTTATTCCTAACTAGCTCCCAATTACCATTAAGTGGCTATTTGTTTACTCTACTATAGTCATTCTAAAAATGATTAACAATCTCAACAATAGATTAACTCACCACTCTAATCATCAACCATTATCAACAACTTGAAAATTAAGCCTAATTCATTACTCACCTTGATGGTCTTTGTAGTTGAATTCTCTTTCAAAATTCTTCAAGCTATTATGAAAGCTCCCTCTTTCTCTCTCTAAAACACCCAGCTAGTGAGAGAAAGTATAGAAGTAAGACTTTTCAAGGGTTTTAAAGTGAGAAAGTGAAAGAGCACAAAGGTTTTATGAAAAAGTGCACAAAAGCAGGAAAATTGGAGCTAGGGAGATAAAGTTATGGATGTTGCAAAGCAAGATTCCATGGAGGATAAAAGGAACGTGAAAGGGGAGGAAGAAGAAGAAGGAGAAGCTACTGGAAGCTATTGGAAGCTGTTGGAGCTCAGATATTTGCTCTTCAAGTTAATCAAAATTTTCACCGAAATTACCAAAATTCCTTTAACATGGTGGCTTTGTCTTCCTCCCATCCTTTGTTCAACCTTTTTGCTCTTTTGACACCGAAACAAAGTCCATAATAGTCTAAAGGTACTCAGGTTCACGAAACTTAAATATTTAGACCTGAGATGCAAAACGACCATTTTGCCCTTACAGTGGAAATGATCATTTATTTTTATCTTCCTCATTTATTTGCCATCATAAACATTATTCATTCATTCCTTAGGCCTATTTAGACCTTAATAACATAAAAAAAAAAACTCACTTATAAGAGCTCACTAAGAAAAATTATGAAATTACCCCTGGTCTGCATTATCGAGTCTACTTCTAGTTATGTGCCTATGGAGATCGAGATTTCACAAGTTCACTTCTGAATTACCCTTTTTACTCAGTAATCAACCTCAATTTGCATCCGTTAAATTTATTAGCCACCATATCAAAATACGGGGTACTAGAGTGAAACCTTAGCTTTAGAATTTTGAAATTATGGTGTTTAAGTTGAGCTTATGGCCAAACTTGATTGAAAGAAAAGGGAGTTAAATGCTCTGTGGTCATTTCAACAAGATGGATTTCATTAAAAGTAAGTGAAAAAATCCCCAAACTAGCAGTCTAGCCAAGCAAAGAAAAACCACCTATCGGCGGCATAAAGGCAATAGTAACATTGACAATAGCATTGAAAGACTCATTTCTATACTTGAATCAATGTTTTGTAAAATACTTTCATTCCTTCCCATAATAGATGTCGTCCATAGCTCCGTTTTGTCAAGTAGGTGGAATTTTTCATAGTCCATCAGTTTCTATTTCTATTATTGATTACACTTGATCTTGAAGGTTATCAAATTATTAGATATATTATATGTCTTGCATTACAGGATGTGTGGAACAACTTTATTAACAGATGTCCATAAAAGAGGATTGTGGGGGTTTGCTGCGTTTTAGTGTGTTTAGACATAAAAAAGTCCTAAAATTGGAATTACATGTTTATACCGATATTATTATGAGCATTCCTAATGAAGTATGGTCTCCAAGTGTGAAGAATATGGATAATGGTGGTGTAGACTTTGTCGATGATAATTCAGTTCAAAGCTTTATGACATGATGGCATGTACATGAAGAGTTGTTGATTCAATAGTGTCGCCAATCTAAAAGTCTAATAGTGTTAAATAATTTCAAACTTGACTAAGTAGATGGAATTTATATGATCATGGTGAAATTTGACCAACATTTTGTCCTATTGGCCTTGATAATTAGTTGAATTTGGAGATGGGTTAAACGTTGATGGTGCAAATAATTTGTTTAATGCAATGACCAATATTTGAACACTTGAGTTCAATGATGAGTTAATGCGAGTCAGTTCATCGACTCTTTTTTGTTGATGCAAGAGTTTGGAAATATAGTTGGTACAATTATCCCATAATGTAGTAGTTATAAAAATTTTAATTTAGACTTCCTAGATATATGTATAGTATAAAACAACAAGAGAAATTATATGCTTATCTAACATTTAAGGTTTAGGGTAGAAGCATGTTACTCTATCTTATTCTGAGTTATGAAGCTTATTTTGACTGTAAATGAATCATTATCATAGATACATAAATAGGAAACCTTTATTTAGAATGCTATAAATAGGAAATCATTATCTGTAGACGTCATGTTGAAAAGTCTACATGCCATGGTCAGTTTTTATGTGACAAGCCATAAATTTAACCGCTGTAACTCCTAATAAAAAGGGAGTTTAAACAAAAATGGCCTTAATAAAAACTATTTTAAATTCCCATCCATGTATATATAGGGTGAGGTATTCAACACGCCATTCATTTTTATTACTTGTTGTCAAACCCAAGGGTCAGTTAAGAGCAAAAAGTAGAGACAGTTTGAGTAACTGGGATTTCCTTATTCCCATACACAACAATGTTTAGGAGCAAGTTCTGAAGGAAGTTTACTATTAAAGAAACATATTCTTAACTACGTGAAGAAGTGAGTTAGTGAATGGTGATTTTTTTTTAGTGGGTTTTTTCATGATTCCATTGCTTTAAGAAATGTATGGTTTTATGAAGATACACATTAATATTTCATTTTTTCTTTTTTATTTGTTAGCTTTAGTGTTCAGTATACTATCATTCCCATTCCCCTTGCCAATAGCATTGAGAGAACTACATCATATAACGGACATGTTTTTAGGCACATAAAAAAGAATTTAAGTAGTTTGTCTAACGTGTTTTTTTTGTATAATTTGTAAACTTGGCATATTGCTTCGAATGGGTTTTTTGTTGTCATGACCCAATTTTCGGGCCATGATCGATGCATAGGCCCAATGGGCACAACCCACCAAGCCCAAGCAAGCCTATTATATAACCTTGCTCAACATTCCATCAACTATTCTCAAGTCACCTTTTATAAGTCCAACTTATAATCACTTTAATAATGGGCTATAGCAATCAAGAATTTCATTGATATAAACCCAAAATGATGTTAACATTTCAACTCATGGTGGCATTAACAGTTAAAATATGCATATTTTGTCTAAGACACTTATCTTAGTACTTTACATCACATGAACATATTCATAAAACAAAATGACTCTTGACTTCCAGTGGAGTGACCATAGTGAAGGTACGGCTACTGAATGCCAAAATACCTACCAAGGAGACAAAACTAAGTAGATACCTCGACCTAGGTTCCAACTGCCTCCTGATCTGAAAACATGAAATTGAAAACAGTGAGTGAACATAAGAAGGGAACAAGCAATCGATAGAAAGAATTTGGAAATCATAATGCACTTGTTTCAAAAACAATGCAATTGATTTAATTTCTTACTAAAAACCCCTCATTTCAAACTTTGATTAATAACCTCATAGTGTTGCAAAAACCCAAGATCAATCCATGAAGTTAAATGTGTCACGACCCAAATTTTGGGCCTTGACCGGCTCATGGGCCCATTGGACATAGTCCACTAAGCCCAAGCAAGCCTATCAATCTGACATGTTCATCATTCCATCATAAACTACTAAGTCACATTTCATAACTTAGGATCAAAGTAATATTAAACAATGCCAACTCATATTGGCATACCAATTAAGTGTACATTGCCTACAGCATGTATCTTAATAACTTACATCAAGTTTGTCTATACATCTCAAAAAGAAGACTCGATGTCCAACGGAGGGACTCGGACGAATGTACTGCTACTGAATGCCGAGACACCTACCAAAAGATGGATACAAGTCTACAAGGACACCTCGTCCTAGTTACCGGCTACCTCGTGATATGAAAACATGAAGTTGAAAATGGTGAGTATAAACCCAGTGAGTGAACAAGGAAGGGAACAAGCAACAATAAGGGAGAATTTAAAATCATGATGCACTTGTTTCAAACTATTCAATTTAGTTCCATTCATATTAAAAACCCTTCATCAAGCCCTTAAATGATTAATCATTTGAAAAATCATGAACCCATACATAACGAACCATTTGAAGAATGAAAGCTTCAATGATACGCAAGCAGGTCAAATACGACAACGAATCTTCACTGTAGCGAGAATGCCTTTCCGCTGCAGCGACGTTAGGATTAAGTTATTAGCCGAACGAGGGTTTCTCACTAAACCTCCTCATTTTAAACTTAACTCATTTAGTCCTTATTGTTGGAAGTCTATGCTTAGATATGGTAGCAAATAAGTGAAAAATACGGCAGCAGTTGGACAAGATAGGAGACCAAAACAGAAAGTTTTTTGCTGTAGCGAAATTATAACCCAAAAACAGAAAGTTTCTTGCTGCAGCAAATATGAATTTCGCTACAGTGAGAAGCTACAGTGTCATTCTCGCTGCAGCGAAAATGCATCCTCGATGTAGCGAGTTTTCGGCTAGCCTACCCTTTTAAAACCTGAGAGTTTCTCACTACAGTGAGAATGATTTTTGCTACAACGAGAAATAGGGCACCAATACAAAATTTGCCCTTCTTCCCAAGGAAAAACCACCTTGCTAAAATGTCCAAACCAACATGAAACAGATAACAATTTCCCAAGGTTTAACATGTCAAGTTTCACATGCATTACAACCATATACCATTACCCATTAATTTCCTATAACACACATATTTACATATGTATATATGTATACGTATATACCCATCATCATTATGCATACCATCCCATCATCATGATACACACCATCCCATCATTATCATCACCAGCTCATGCGCACACCCTACTTGCACATGGCTGGGTCATCACCGGGTTATGCACACTCCCTACTCGCACAAACCGGGTCATCTTCGGCTTATGCGCACTCCCTACTCACACATAGTCGAGTCAATATAATTACACAACACTATATTCAAACATATATGTATAACAACATACTGCAGCCGCATAGAAATCCATAATAACCACATATCATAACATAAACCATTTCTCAAGAGCTTGTTCCCAAGGCATTCATTTTTTTGAGAAAAGTTGTATAAAATCATTCAAACACTTTGTATAAAACAATCATATTCCCAAAACAATTTTGATAGGCAGTCCACTCACCGGTATATTGTTGAGCCTTTAGATGACTCCAATTCCCCTAATTGTCCAAATGGGATGATGGGGCTTCCTTCAAACCTACCATCACATTAACATCACCATTATGTTAATTCACATACTATAAACCCTTAAAAGCTATCTATTAGCTAGCCTTCAATTGTGACTTTAAATGGCTATCTATGTTCACTATCTAAATCACTATAAAATGAATGAACATCCTCAACAACAAAACAGCTCATAATCTAAATTACTAGCCGTTATCCACAGCTAAAAACCAAGCTTAGTGCATCACTCACCCTAGGGTTCCTTTGTAGTTGAATTCTTTTCCAATAGCTTCCACATAAATGGGGTAATTCTCTTTTTCTCTCTCTAGAATGCCCAACTAGTGAGAGAAAGTATGAAAATAAGATTTTTCAAGGGTTTTAAGGAGAGAGAGTGGAAGAATACAAGGATTCTAGGCAAAAGGGCACAAAGGTGTGAAAGCTAGAGCTAGAGAGAAAAAATCATGCAAGCTCCATATCAAGGTTCCATAGAGGTTGGAAGCAATGTGAGATGGAAGAAGAAGAAGAAGAAAAGCTACTGGAAAATGGGAGAAGAAGCTACTGGAAGAAAGATATTTATAGCCAATATTATCCATTCCCTTGAAATTACCAAATTGCCCCTCCACCAATTAACTTACTCTCCTCTAACCTTTTATGAAATCTTTTTATTCCTTTGACACTAGGACAAGGTCCATAATGGTCTAGACATACTCGGGTTCATGAAAACTTAAAATTTTAACCCGAGGTGAAAAATGATCATTTTGCCCCTATCATGAAAATCATCAAAATTTTTGTTTCTTTTTTATTTTACCCCTAATTTCAACATCCATTTATTCCTTAGGCCTACTTAGGCCATAATATTGTTTAAAATCTTACTTTTATGGGCTTACTAAGGAAATGACGAAATTACCCCTGATTAGGGATATCGCGTAGACTTCCCTTTACGAGTCTATAAAGGTCAAGGTCTCACAAAATGGGTGAAAAATATGTCAAAATAAAGCAAGGTAGCAAGCATGGCAGCAAGCTTCTTGCTGCAGAGAAGTTCATTCTCACTGCAGCAAGATTCAGGCGGCTAAAATAGAAAGTTTATCGCTACAGCGAGAAATAGTGTTAGTTTGCATGTGTTTCAGTTTTTCTAGTATATCTCCCACTACAAAAGTCCAATTGACCTGATGTTTCAACCATCAGAAATCTAAGAGGCAGGGTTACAACTTTTATGTTTACTACTTTTCCTAGTTTGGAGGGGAAGGTGGTCAAAATATTCATTGAAGTGAAAGTATTGCACCAAAACCTGAGAGTTTCTCACTACAGCGAGTTTAATTCTCACTGCAACGAGTTGCTGGTGGCCAAAACAGAATGTTTCTCGCTGCAGCATGAAGCAGGGCACCTAAATGTAAAAAAGACCTCTTTTGCACTAAAAATCCATTTGGTGCTGCAATAAAATCAATTTACAAGAAAATAGAAATTCTCAAGGTTCATCATGCCAATTTGAACATGCCATACAATCACATTTTACAATCACACACATTCTATCACATATCTATAGATATAATCATATATAACACCTACACCACCCCACCTTCCTTAGCTCTTGTGCACTCCCTACACGCACAAGGTAATACCACCATATGTGCACTTCCTACTTGCACGTTTCAATGTCATCATGTGTGCACTCCCTACTTGCACACCTCATTATCATCATACAACATTATTTATCATTGCACAACATTCATTCAAATATGTATACCAACACAATATATGAGCACATGAATTCATCCTCTTTACACATTTCACACCTTTTACAACATTAAAGCATTTATCAAGGGCTTGTTCCTAGGCACCCATTTTTAATGAAAAGTTGGATAAAATCATGCAAATAATTCATCTGAACATAATTCTATTTTCCAAAACAATTTTGAAATGTAAGTTCACTCACCGGTATTGTTGAACCTCTAATCAACTCTAACCTCCACAAATGGTTCAAATGGGGCTGTGGGGCCTCGTTGGAACCTATCACGAACAAAAACATCACAACCAAACCAATTTACATTAATATCACTCCAAAAGCTAATTTCTAATTCAAGTTCTACTAGTCATTCTTAATTGGCTTCCAACTATATCAAATGGCTATTCCTTGCACTACTCTAATCACACTTAAAATAAATAAACAACCTCAACAATATAACAGCTCATAATCCCAATTACTATCCATTATCAACAACTTAAAACCAAACCTAGTTCATCACTCACCTTAGGGTTTCTTTGTAGCTTAATTCTCTTCCAATAGCTTCCGAACAAATGTGGATAGTCTCTCTCTCTCTCTCTCTCTAAAATGTCCAGCTAGTGAGAGAGTGTAATAAGGAAAGGTTTTTGAGGGTTTTATGGTGAAAAAGTAAAAAAGCACAAAGAACTTTGTGAAAGGGTGCACAAAAACAAGAAAATCGGGGTTAACTCGAGGAAATATATGGAAGTTTCAAAGCAAGCTTCCATGGGGGGTGCAAAAATGTGGGAAAGGAAGAAAGAGAAGAAAAAGTGCTGGAAATTTGAAGAACCTCCTAGAAACTTAGATATTTATGCTTTATGATTATCCATTTTCTCATGAAATTACCAAAATGCCCTTAACAAGGTCATTTTATCTTTCCATTGCCTTTATACAATCTTTTTACTTCTTTGACACTGAGACAAGGTCCATAAGGGTCTAGAAATGCTCCGGTTCATGAAAACTGAAAAATTTCAACTCGAGATGCAAAATGAGCATTTTACCCGTATTGTGAAAATTATCGTTCTTTCTATCTTCTTCATTATCTTACCCTCATTCATTCATTCCTTAGGCCTACTTGGACCTTAATAACATTAGAAAACTACTTTCAGTGGCTCACCAGGAAAAATGACGAAATTACCCCTGGTCCGTATTATCGCATCTACTTCTAGTTACGGGTCTCTAGAGGTTGAGATCTCATATCTATATATGACATGTAGCATCTAAAGATAGTGATGATATGGTTTGCAAAAGGAGTTGAGAGAGTACGATATCCTTGATGCATATCTTATTGTGGTGAGAGAGAAATGGTCCTTCAACGTCAGAATTAACACCCACTATAAGTGGTCATAACTACATTACATCAAGAACACACTCTTAGATAAAGGGGGTACGATGAAGTGAAGCCTATGTGTTTCGATATGCTACTCAATGTCCATCCACAGGGCTACTTCGATGCTAGTCTCATGTAAAACATCATGGTTCATTCAATCAAGGAACCTAAATCTCATGAGCTTGAGTTATGGTTTTACAATTGGGAAGACGAAGGCTTGATTCTCCAAGCAAGAGTTTTGCCTCGTTACAGGGCTAAAATTTGGTCCATTGCCATATATATTCCTTCAACTGTAAGAGGTCATCCCTAGAGGCATTCGTGCGTAATACTAGGATAGTTGTCCCAATTTAAATCTGCAACAAATGCTTCATACCTTTCAGGGAGGCAACTTTGAGCAACCAAGAGACCCAACGAAGATGGCACTCATTTTGATGGTGAATAATATTTGGCCAAGACTACTAAAAATTGGTGATGATTTGGCTATTGGCTTTGGTTAAGGACATTGACACTTGGAATGCCTTCCCATGGGATCATTATTTGTAGAGGCTGATTAAGGACTACCTATTAAAGGGGTTAAAAGCTCCTTCCAAAACTTCTAAGAAACTAGATCATTTACGCTACAACCTATACAATTTTTCATGGGCATTCCAAGTATTGCATGGCAACAAGTGCAAAATTGTGCTTTTTACTTTTATACATAACATATTTTTAGGTGGCATGTGAAGTATTAGTTAAATGGTGAAAATGTTAACAATTGAGTTGCAGTTTTAGGCAATGGAGGCTATCTCAGTGTTCCAAAATTTAATTGATCTTGATCCTTGCGTTGATAATGTCTACCCATGAATGTTCCAATGGAAGTGCAATCAAAAGTTGAAGGAGTTTTACAAGGCGGTGCAATCGTTGGAGTCACATCAAAAGGTGAGTGCAAACTACCATTCCTATAATTTTATCTGTATGCTATCTTTCAAATGCTAATAGCATGGTATGTATTTTGTAGTTATAGGTACGTGAAATGTTGGAGCCCACACCGAAAGAGGCTATACGTTAATATTGGTTCGATTTACTAGTCCTTCTATCTAAAGGAGCACAGTACGTGCTAATAGGACACTTAGAGGATTGAACTAACTAAGGTATTGAGCAAAGACTTAAGAGGAGAGAGCTGAAGGAGACAAGAGGGTGTGGCCCCATTAAGTGGAAACGCACTATCAAACATCCAGACAACATCCACTCATGCCCTCCTTTGATGTCCGAGGGCATTGACCATCTTGTTGTTAGTCAATCTTTTTCTTCCCAACATGAAGATCAGACACATACATGTCCATCTCCTCCACTTCTTAGTTTTAGTCCTCATATGCATATAGGGATAGGTTTTTCTGAGATAAACATTAGTTTTGATCTGTAAGTTAATACGTTGTTTAATTGTCTAATTCCTTGTTTGCATAGCTACTCGTACCTTAATTGCTTTTATCTCAGTTGAAAAAAAAAGAAGATAGCTGAAGACGCTTATCTTCAAGTCTGTACCTTGTGTTGGCTTGTGCAGAGGCAGAGTCAAGATTACCTTTAGCTCAAAAAGGCAATGAAGTCAATGGATAACGCAATGCAGTCATTGTAGAATGTAGTTCATTCATTAAAGGACTGGATTGTTGGTTAGATTCTAGAGAACATGAATTTAAATGTAAGAGTTTATTTCTTTTGTCTTATTTTTTGGGGTTTAAGGTTTATGTGTTTAGGGTTGATTGATTAGGGTTTAAGGTTAAGGTTTACAGAATATTTCTCTATTAACATATTTGGCTTGCTATAGGTTGTCCTCACTTCGCTAACTGTGTAGGGCTGTGCTTTTGTTCAATCACATCATATGTAGTATGATGATGATGAAGATGAGCATGGGCAGGATGAAAAAGTTCTTGGTGACTAGACCAAAAGTGGTGAGGGTGAGCCTAAAGCTGATGAGGGTGATCACCATGACTGCATTGATGCTGAAAAAGATGTTGTGCTTGCAACAAACTCACATGTTAGTGAACAAGATATTAAAGATGTCGCGAATAATAAAGCACTTCTCGAGGACACAATTACCGCCCAAATGTTGCAACTAGTCCCATACATCCCTGATGTGCGGAGCACACCTAGTCCTTATTCCATGGATTCTAATGAGAAGACACCAATACAGCCATCTAAAGGTAGCGCCTCACCACTGTTGTCACTAACATTATCTTACATCTAGTAGAATAGGAGGTTACTTACCGATCCAACTGAAGGGACATGGGTGAGAAGGGCTAGTAAATACAAAGCAAGCCTGTACGTGGACCTTGTGCAGCACCACCAAGATGAGAATAACGAAATGTCCACATCAAATGAAGATTTTAAGAAAGATGAGCGGCCAAGGTAAAGAACGAAATTGACATTCCATGCATGTGCATTTTTAAGTAAATGAATCCGACCACCTTTTATCCCATATATTACATGCACAAGAGCAACGTCAAGATCTTAGGGGATCAAGGTCCAGAGTTTTTCATGCTATTAGAAAAGTGGATAGATAGATGACATCTAAACGAATTGACACATGCATCAATGTCATTTACAAGTGCCTTACAAGGTAGAAGTTGAATTTCTCCAATAGGCATTATTGTGTGGTTGATATGGCATTCTTCATAAGTTTAGGGTTGATGGCTCTGCATTTATGATAATATCTCTATCAATTGTAGTTACAAATGACTAACAAGTTTTAATATCTTTCACAGGACATCATTTATAGACTAAGCCTTCAACATGGGGAAAAGTTTGACCACATGGCTTTGCAAATTCTACTTCAATTGGTGTCTTACATGTAGTGTGATCTGCCAACCTATAGAGGAAAATCGACAAATGTCAATTACATTCTCATACCATGTAATATGGATGAACACTGGGTTCTTACGAAGATTGACTTAGTGAATTGGAGGATAAATGTGGTGGACTCTGCATGAACTTCTACTACTACTGACTCTAAACTATGCCACAATTAGATGAAATGCCTTAGTATGTTGATGCCCATCATATGCCACCAGTCTGGGTATTTCACTTATATGAACCGTAAGAAACGAGACTTGATGCCGATGCCACTCAATATGATGCCCCCAAAATCTATAATTCATTGACCGAGTGATAGCTACAACTATGGTATGTTTACTGTTGTAAAAATGGAAGACATTTTACTCTCAAGATAGATAAAAGTGAAGCAGAATATGATTGCCAAAAAGCTAAAGGTTTTTGATTTAGAAATACTTTCAAATAATTGTGAAGGTGAACCCGAAACTCAGAAATCCCTAGTTAAATGAGCCTTTTGAACAAATATATACACTTTAATTGAGTATACGTATAGTTCTTAACTTTATCCAATGTTTGTGATAGACAGTTTTCCCTTGTCGCATCTTTTAACATTACTTAGCATAAAATTATCAAAATAGGGGAAGGTTGTTGAAAAATATTCATGAATCTGATTACTTGTATGGAACTCTATAGTATCCACTTAGAGGGAAATAACACATGGATTTGAAGAATTAACAAAGATGCGAGACTGAAACGGTGAGTTTTTCCCTTCACCAAGTTATTTTCCACTAAAAATACAAGGGTGTTATTGTAATTTTTTGTAGCTATAAAATAAATTATATGAATACCAGTCTTTCACTTATGTTTTTAGTATGTTAGTTTTAGTTGTTTTGGTTAAGGGTATGTTTAGAGAGGTGTCATTTCCATTGGCATGTCGCATTTGAGTGGCAAGCATGGCATTTGGCATTTTAACTGGTATGCATGGCACATGGCAATTTACCATATCAGCCAAAGTTGGTGCCATTTTCTCATTTCATCCATGGTGTGTCACGTATTTGTATGTTAGGATTGGTAGGCCACATAATCAACTATAAGGCCTGGCACATTTCATTATCATGTGTTATTTTCCTTGTCGTGTGGCATTTTACGATATCAACCTATATTTTGCCAGTTCATGTATGACGTGTCGTGTATTTGTATGTTAGGGTTAACGGGTCCCATAATCAGCTATGAGGATTGACACGTCTCATTATCGTGTGTTATTTTCCTTGTCATGTGGCATTTTAACAAGCATAAATGGAGTGTTGCATTTTACCATATCAACCTATGTTTCCCCATTTCATGCATGGCATGCAACATATTAGACTGTTAGTGTTGTCGAGCCGCATTATCATGTAAAAGTCCTAGCACGTCTCATTATCATTTGTTATTTTATGTTGTGTGGCATGTTAACCCTTTGAGTCATGGCATGTGGCATAAATAACTTTGTTGGTCTCGTTAGAGTGTTAGAAGGGGGTGAATAGCAATAAAACTTTTCTACTCAGTGCTTTAGAGCTTAAAGAGCTCTTAATCAACTAGATGAATAGAAGCACTAAAACTTATTAGGATTACAAGACACTAAGAAAGGAAAGGTAAAGAGAAGTGTATAATGCAAGAATATTTTTCCAATCAAGGATTTTCAACCCCACTTCACTATACTGGTGGAATTAACAGCTTCCACCAAGCTTTTACAAAGAGAGCTTCTAACCCAAGTTCTAATCCCTTACAACAAGCTTTAGAGTGCTTCGTACACTTTAATTTCCTAAGAAAATGGAGTAGAACTAAGTACCTTTACAAGTCTGAACAGATTACCATCAAGTTTAAACACTTTTTTTGGATTTGGAATGAAGAACAAGTGCCTTTCGGTGAAGAATATTTGGCTTTTTGTTCAAAGTAGCTCTTTTCTTTTCAAGATCTACTTTCTTTGACCGTTAGAGCTTCATTTTATACTTGGGGAGTTAGATTTTTCTGTTGGAGATAGTTTCTAGCCATTAGAAACAACTCTAATGCACTTTTAGCCGTTATTTTTTCCTCTAGTGTTTAAATTCAAAAAGGGAGACAGACTTCAAGTAACTCGTTACAAGCAGCTCTAATTGATTATAGCTTCTCTATCTTGCATTATCCTATTGTTGTGCTCTCTACTCGAACAAATTACAAGAGGCTCTAACCGATTAAAAGTTCTCTATCTTCAGACTTTTCTTCTTCAGCAGACCTCCTCTAACTGGTTATGGCAAGCTTGAACTGATTACAAACTTTCTGTTTTCACTTCTCTACACAGCAGTCTTCCTCTAATTGGTTAGCTATTCCCTTAACTAATTGAAGCTTTTCTTCTTTCAACCATAATCATTTAAAATAAGCTTTAATCAACTAGAAGATCTTTGAATTTTGAACTTCTCCATCTTGGCTACTTTCAATGGTCAACTATATTTTCAAACTTGTTTTTGGTGCTTGAAGATACTAGGACCTTGTGCTCTAATCAATTAACTAGACCTCTTAACTGATTAGCATATTTCTGTTTTGCTTCAGCTTATCACACGGTCATGCCTTAGCTAATAATGTCCCTTGATAATCAGTTGCTAAGGTTCTGTTTTTGTTCATTTTTTGTTCTTTCCTTCTTTACTGATGAACTCTTAATTAAACTTATCAAGCTCCTTGGCTTGCTTTTAACTAACACCTTTATTAGAGGTATAAAGCTAAATCTTGCACACTTAAATAGTGAAGTTAGATATTAATGAATGATAAATGTTTTATTATCATAAAAAACATATGGGGTCAACATTCTACCCCTTTTTTGATGATGTCAAAACACCCCTAGATTAAGAGTGCAATGTTCGTAAATGAAAAGAATATTTTGTGTAGTTTTAAGGATTGGTCCCCTTGAGTATGTGCTCCCCCTAAATATATGCTCTAATAAAATTAGCCAACATAAAGCCATTCAAACATAGGAACATATATATACATATATGTAAGTATATATTCAATATTCAATCATTTGGTATAAGTTTAACATAAAAATTATAAAAACTCAACACAACATAACCCACAAAAACCATATAAACATAGTCCAGCACATAACACCATCATAAAATAAATAATCCACACAACCATTGTTCAACAATGCTCATCACAAAACATATAAACCACACAACCATTGTTCATCACAAGAAAAAAAGCATACCAAAGCAAAGACAATAAAAGCATAACTTATAGACTGAGTTCATCATACCTACCAACTCTACTTCCTAATCCTATTTTCTTGTCTTTCTATTTCTCTCCCCCTATTTGTCATCACTAAAAGGTTGTAATCTGAATCAAATGATTGTGAGGATTCGTTAGTGCCAAAACTAACATTGGGAGGTTTGGGAAAAGAGTGGAATAGAGAGTCTAATGGAATAAACTAGAGGTCTGCAAATTTAGAGGACTATTGGGTGGAAGTCAATGCCAGTCTTGCAAATTTTCTTCTTCCAAAGGTTTTGGCCTTGGTGGCCATAGTTTTCTTGCCTTTACCAACAATTTTCTTTGCTACAAGATCAATGTCAATTGCTTTACCCTTGTCTAGATGTGCTTTTTCTATAGTTTGTTCTGTTTTTAGTGGTGCTGACTAAGCTTCTGGATGCATCATTGCTTGTTGGTGTGCTTGGTCAGCTTTAGCTTCATTGATGATATCTCTTATGAAGTCAGAAACAAGAATCTCTTTAGAGTCTGAAAAGAAGCTCACAACACTCTTTCAGCATTTGAATGTTCTTTTTCAACTTGAGGTCTTTTCTCTTTTTCTTTTCCTTTCTCTTTCTCATTTTCTTCTATGGTGCGTTCTTTTTCTTTTTCTTCCTCATTCTCTTCAGTGGATGGTTATTTTTTTTCCTGTTCTTCTTGTTTAGCATTCTTCTTTCCCCATTCCTAATTTCCAGCTTGAGTCACACTTGGATTTTCAAGTATTTCCCTTTTAGTTTCCCTGTCATGACTAAAAGTAACACTTTCAAATTGTTCTGTAGCAGTCCTCTGACTTGACAGACTTGTAACAGAGATATGGGTTTCAAGAACTTTGGTTTCCTTAGCTGGATTTAATAGAGCTTCAAGCTGTTGAAGTTTTTCTTCAATCTCTACCATCTCCTCAGCTTGATCAATCAACTTCCCATTAATTCTCATCAGAAGATTAAGCATCATGTCACTCTGAATGGAGGTTGATTGACCTTGGTGAAAGGTGTTGAATGACTACCAGTTGGAGGGCGCAGAGGTGTACCTTTTTTTATCTTAATACATTCATTCCTCTATATCTTGTACCCCATTTTTAGTACACTACCCAATAATATTATAATACCCCATACTTGGATATGGTAACTAATAAAGCTTATTGGATGCAATTGAGGTTAATTATAATGTTTAGTAATGATGAAAGATGAAAGGAATAGTTTGGGATAAAATATTCCGCATACGAGAAAATAATAATAAAATAAAAATATTTTATCAGTGATGAGATAACGGAGTTAAAAGGTGATTGGGAAGTGAACCGGGGCAAAGTGAGACACTTTATTAATAAAATAATATTAAAATATTAATATTTTATTTGTTATTGAAATTAGTCATGAATGAGGATTATATGGCTAATCTAGTTGGGGGAGAAGAAGTAAGGAAGAATTTTGAAGGAAAAACAACGTTAGTGGAGCCCGCGTGCCTTCATTGAATAAAGCAAGAAATGGTAAGTATATATTTAAATATTATAGAGATGCGTTGGTGAAGTATAAATTTGATATTTTATTTGTACAAGTGTAAAGGAAGAAAAATAGAAGAAAATTGAAATTAAAAGAATGATGGGAGGAATTAATTAAAAAAGATGAGAACTTTGGAGGGTTAAATGGCAGTTTTACCATTTAGCTTGGTCAAAACTTCCAAAGAAAACTTTGACTCTTCTTTCTTTTCTCCATGGCCAACTATCATTCCCCATAAAAAGACATCATTTTCTTCTTCTTCTTCTCCGTCCATACGCCACCTTTCTCTTTACCATAAAAATAAATTTTTTTCTTTCTTCTTTTTCTTCCTTTCTTTTCATTTCTTTTTCTTTTCTTACTTCTTCATTCTCCTACCTCCTTATTCACCAAACCCACACCTTTCAACCTCATTCTTCATGACAACCGAACCCTAGGAGAGAGAAAAGAAAATCTCTCTTTCTTTTCTT